>NC_092413.1:125744168-126044168 GCF_040894005.1 Engystomops pustulosus | reverse complement strand
AGTGGTGGGTGTTTTATTTTTGGTGATTTATGGTGTTCTCATTAGATTTGTAACCATAAGAGGATATTTATCATACACCGGTGCAGTATGAATGGTCCCAGGCTATTGTGAGTGTGCAGGAGAGGGGCAAGAACTTAAATAAATGTTGACTTTGTCTAGCAGAAGGTGGGTTTGGTTGCACAACATATGTAAATTATCGGTGCTATGGATCTATTACTTGTAAAACTATATGAACTTTGCTTTTTGTATGTACTTGATGTTTCCATCCTAACGTATAACAATTAACTGATTAATTTTTAAATCAGTATATTGTCTTTCTTTACAGTTTTTTATGTATTGCTCTTTGTAGCATTTGCCTAGGGGTTCTTAATGTACACTACCATTTTGGATACACATAAGTTTATTTTGGTGATTTTCAATGGTGTAAATGGTGAAAGTCACATATTCCATGGGTAGTAATGAGCCTAATCTTTAGTTTTCATCATTTCATCATATCAAGAATAGCTTCTGATACATTGCCACATCAGGGCGTGTTTAGTTGGTATAGAGGCAAGCGTCAGTATGATATAAAAGAATAGATTTCTTTCCTGGAAAAAGCCAGGTCACCTCTGTACAATTTCAGTTATAAATATAGAAGTGAACTTATAATGCTTAATAAAGATGGAAAATAATCCATACATTGCATTATGAAAGCTATGCATCAGTGAGAATAGATGACTGCATCTGGGAGCTGGAAAGTGTGTGTGAGTATTTTATTAGGGAGGGAATTCAGCACCTGCAATCTAGTGTGTTAAATGGGATTGTGTTTTATTACTATGAAAACATTGTTTTTACTGTTGCAAGTGGCATTACATGGAATGGAATTTAATACACCAAATAAGCAGCTGGCCAAATAAATGCCATCACCAAACCATAAAATAAACAGAAATAATTCACAATGAACTATAGAAACTATGTCTTCATTATATACTGGAAATTGTAGTATTCAGAGAGGTAAGGGGACATACTGAAATAGAAGAGACTAAGTTACGCCTGACTTAGCCTCTTCAAAGCACCAGTTAGAAAACTTAAACCTGTCATACCTTAATTATGGATGATCACTGACTGGTTCCTTTCAAAAAAGACTTTTATCTTTATGTAGATTAAGTTCAAGTGCTCTAGAGGAGCCCAGAGCACCTTTATCCATCCTACTGTCTTCATTCCCAGCCCCCTCCTGCTGCCTGTATCTAGAGCTGGCTGATGTCATCAGGATGGGACGGCTGGAGGAGGCAGCGCGCAAGATAAATGGGCTGCATACAGATAAAAGGAACCAGCCAGGCATTATCAATAATAAAGGTATGCTGCACTGTATGTCTAGTATGTGCATTGTAGATGTTAAATCAGTTGGTGATTTCCTTTAAATTGGCAGTTGTATGGAGTGCACATATTCTTAATACCATGGTCAGTGTTAGAATGGGAATGGGAAATGAAAGAAATGTTGAATTATTACCGCTACTCTAAATATGACAAATCTGAGCAAGCATATCTTAGACAGACAATATGCAGTGAAACCAAGGGCAACATTTACTGGTTAGCTAGAGGGAGGATCAGTGAAGCTATAAAAATTTTTTAAAAACTGGCCTTTATAAGGTAATTTGCATAGAGGGAGTCATTTCCCAATCTGATGATCCAGTACTGGACCACCTACTTTGCATCCAGTGCCTATTATTATTTAGGATTATCTGCACCACTACAACCAATCAGTGACTAAATGGTGAATATCTTGAGAACTTGAGTCACATGCCACCCAACTTATAACATAGCTCTTAAGGTCGAGTACTGGATTGTCTTCAGGGAAATTTTTTTGGACTACCCCAGCATATTTCATTTGGGTTAAGGTTTGAACAAAGCCTAAAGGATTGCAGCAACTTTATTCAGTTTCAGCCATTCTGTTGCATATTTGTTGCTGTGATTTGTATCATTGTACTGTTGCACAAGTTTTAGCCAGATGCAGATGATAATTTTGATGGTCACATATATGGTAAACAAACGAGTTGGCCTATGGTTGACTTAATAACTGCACAATGCCCATTTCTAAAGCACCGTTGATGATATCTTACCTACTTGGCAATAAGGAATATCATATTGGCCTATTTGCACATCAAAGATTGGGGGACATGCATCTCTATTTCTGCTATTTTAATTGTCTCATTTGTCGTTTTTTTTGCAACTTTTCCCTGTGACTTTTCATGTTGTTCTTCAAGTCAACCTTTGTCTTCACCTTGTGCAGTTTGCCTTTATGTGTCTATTTCTATATATGTTTTGTGCAACTTTTCAGTTATGTATAATTTTTTTGCTTATTTTTGCGACTTTTTAGGCAGCCCTGTTTGTTAACAATACTTTAGCATGTATGTTAACATTTTTAAACACAATGTTGACAGCAATGTAATTAGGCAAATTTCCTCTTCTCAGCTGTTGTGATGAGTTTGAAAACACATGTGTTAACACTAGAGATGAGTGAGTATACTCGTCAGAGCTTGATGCTTGTTCCAGTATTAGCATTCTCGAAACGGCTCGTTGCTCGGACGAGTATCTCGCCGGCTCCAGATCAAGCATTTACTTAAGGAAACACAGTGAAGAACAGTGAAGAATACAATGAAAACAGTGAACACAATTAACACACTGAACACAGGATCATTTAAGTGAAGAACACATTGCAGATGTTTCCGTACATCTGCTAACTCATCAGAATACATTAGTGCCGAACGGTTTTCTTCACAATAGTATGTGAAGAACAATATGTGTGAAGAACACATTGCAGATGTATGGAAACATCTGCAATGTGTTCTTCACACATATTGTTCTTCACATACTATTGTGAAGAACACCGTTCTGCACTAATGTCTTCTGATGAGTTAGCAGATGTACGGAAACATCTGCAAAGTGTTCTTCAATGTTCCTCAAATTTGTTCTTTCAGTGTTCTCAAGTTGGCAGCAGCTTTAAAAAGGTTATTTGAAAGAATCAAAATGTTCTTTGAACATATTGACCATGATATCAAGTTTACAAACAAATACAAACACATTGCAGTATTGAATAATGATATTGAATTTAATACCACCAACTAAAAAAATAACATAGCTTTCATAGATTTTCTACTAATTTTTACTAAAAGAAAAAAATCAAATAAACATAAACTATAGAACCATAATGAAACCATTTATTTAGATTTCTGGCATTGCTGATGTGTAATACTTCAAATAAAATAGGAAAAACAAAAGAAAATGTTTTCATGTAAACTTGTTTTAACAACTATGAATCTTTATGGAGTTGTTGGCCCGCTAGACTCATCTACAAACATTTTCTATGCTCAAAGCACTAGACGAAGAGAAAACACACAAAACAATCACTCTGGATCAATATAATTTTGTTTTAGTTGAATAAGAATGTTTTCTTCAGAAAACATATCAAGATGTTCTGACATCAAATAAAATAAGAAAAAAATTCAGATCACATGTGTTTGGAACATGCTGTACTTCTGTTTGATTTTTAATTGAATATAATGAAACTGGAATAAATCATATCATATATAATGTTACCTAATCAATGTATTGATCAATCAATGATATTTGTGTTTGCATGCTAACCGTTAATTTCAAAGATCCGTGTGTGAATCGTCTGTCAAGCCTCACATTTTAGATCAGATCCTATCCCTGCCTGTGTTTGTAGCTTGAGAGTCCATTCCACTATCACAGTGTCCAGTTCACTGTGCCTTTTTTTCAATCTATTAACTCATCTAGGACTGAGCAGGTCCCGAGTCTAGAGCGACTTCTTTAAACATTCAGTTTTCTACTGCGCCAGGACTAGCCGTGGCTCTATACACTTGGCGGTCGCCGGGTCTAAATTAGTTAACCAGAGCTGCTGGGTCTAATTAGACCCAGTCCAGCTCTCATCAGAATCACCAGTGACTAGTGGTATTTTTCTTCTGTAACTGGGGCTCTTATAGATGCCTCAGTTACAGGGGAAAACTTGTAAAAGAAAAAAAAAAACTGGGGGTATATAAAGTAAAAACACAAATTATGAATAAATATTCATAAAAATAAAATTACATTTCTCCATATAATAAAAAAAATCCCCCGCTACTCTACAAAACGCATTGCCATAGTCGCCCCCTTACCCCGAGACTATACATATTATATTTCAAAGCAACCAAAACAAAATAGGGAATTCATTAATAATGTTCATTTTGAGTTCATTTAAACATTTTTTTTAAAAAAGTGCCATAAATTCCAAAAAAAGCCCTTTAACCATTTAACTTTTAACCCCAAATTAAAATGAAATAAAATTTTTAAACTTGTATTACCTTTTTAACTAGCTCTATGTGTCCCGGAAAAAACACAGGAAAACAATTTTAAGGTAGCTCGCAAAAAAGTTTTGGTTCTTAAATCGACGCTTACCAAAACTCGCTAACAATACCCGGTCACTAGAGCTTTTTCAGGCTGCGTCACTAAGGGGTTAAACATAGTGCCTTCACTTGAATGGGACAAAACTACAAAAGACCATGTGATATCATAAGCCCATGTAGTCTAATCTGCACTCACTAGAAGACTGTAACTGTCTGCTTGTACAGGTACCGTATATACTCGAGTATAAGCCGACCCGAGTATAAGCCGAGACCCCTAATTTTACCACCAAAAACTGGGAAAAACTACTGACTCGAGTATAAGCCGAGGGTGGGCATACAGCAAGCCCCTAGTAGTATACAGCAAGCCCCTAGTAGTATACAGCAGCCCCTAGTAGTATACAGCAAGCCCCTAGTAGTATACAGCAGCCCCTAGTAGTATACAGCAGCCCCTAGTAGTATACAGCAAGCCCCTAGTAGTATACAGCAAGCTCCTAGTAGTATACAGCAGCCCCTAGTAGTATACAGCAGCCCCTAGTAGTATACAGCAAGCCCCTAGTAGTATACAGCAGCCCCTAGTAGTATACAGCAAGCCCCTAGTAGTATACAGCCTGCCCCTAGTAGTATACAGCCTGCCCCAAGTAGTATACAGCCTGCCCCTAGTAGTATACAGCCTGCCTCTAGTAGTATACAGCCTGCCCCCACGGTCCTTAAAAAATAAACTTAAATACTCCCCGATGTCGGCGCGACTTACCGATGTTCCCGATGTCAGCGCGTCCCTTCTTCTTTCTTCTCCGCGGCTCCTCTTCTCTCTTCTGGCATGGACGCGGCCATGTTTTCTTCTAGCATGCGCATACTATGACGCGGCCGCTGCTGACGTCATAGTATGCGCGGCCACGAAGTAAACATGGCCGCGTCCATGACAGAAGCAAGAAGAAAGAAGAAGAGCCGCAGAGAAGAAAGAAGACAGGACGCGCTGACATCGGGGAGCCGCGCTGACATCGGAGGGTGAGTATTTAAGTTTATTTTTTTAAGTGGTCATTTTTTTTGTAGTAGACTCGTGTATAAGCCGAGGGGACGTTTTTCAGCACATTTTTTGTGCTGAAAAACTCAGCTTATACACGAGTATATACGGTATTTAACCCCATAGCGCAATAAGACGTACCCTTACGTCTTACTGTGCAAGGGGGAGTATGAAGAGGGCTCACGGGCTGAGCCCTCTTCATACTCACTGGGCATTTGCTTCATAATGAAGCAAACGCCCATCGCTAACACCCGCGATCGGTGCTTGCACCGATCGCGGGTGTTAACCCTTTGATCGCCGCCGGCAAAGCTGCCGGCGGCATTAAAGAGGCGGTACAAAGGAAGTGAATACCGCTAGTAGTATATCAGTAGTACAGCACAGTATAGTAGTACAGTAGTATAGTAGTAAATACTGCCCTGTGTGCAGTTTGCCTGTGCAGTGTGCAGAGGGTGTCAGATTCAGGATTTCTTCATGAATTTGGCGCCCCCTGCACTGTCCTGACAGAGTGCGACGTAGGCGATCTGCACATTGTAATAGATGGTATGCAAAATCCCCATATACTGCCATATTGTAGTATGGCAGTATATGGTAGGATCAATCAGACAACCTAGGGTTAAAGTACCCTAGGGAGTCTGTAAAATAGTAAAAAAAATAAATAAAAAAAGTAAAAAAAAAAGAAATTATATTAAAAAAACATAAAAATTGACAGGAGCCTACAGCAGCAGATACAAGGTTCAAGTGTATTATTAAAATCTCCTACTATGGGGGCGTGTCCTGCCATGCTAGGAGCTGCACGCACATAAAGTGAGCTCCGCTCCGGGCCAACGGAAAAGGGACGTCCAGCACCCAAATTAATGGGGAAACCGGACAGAAAGAGACCCCCAGAGAAGAAGGGACCTACCCGGAGCGCGGAGATACCGATCTCCAACTTCTTTACCCCGCTACAAGCCCGCTCTCCATCCACGGGCAGCGCTTCCCGCCGCCTCGGATCGCGGGCGCCGCCATCTTGCAGGGCACACCACGCGGCTGCTGTCTCGTCCCCGAGGCAGACAGGAGAGCAGGGGGATAAGGAGAACCGTGGACGGAGGGCGCGGACCGGGTCCAGGACCACAGGTACAGGCACCCTGCACCCCCGAAACTCCCTGGCAAGTAGCCAAACCTCAACACCAGTCCTCCCAGAGGAATCCAGGGATAGGGAGCAGACCTGCTCTACTGATAGAGCCAATATGGCGCCCCCACTCAAACAGAGAGAAGCGCTAGCCCCACTGACTACCCCCAAGGGAAAGGGGACAGATGAAAACAGAGAGGGGAATATCCCTAGCCCTCCCTCCAAGAGATCCCTATTCACACAGGACTCTCAACCTGATCCTCAAAACACCCCATCTATCAATGGGACTAGCAGACCTGACCTTCCACATCCAGAGGAAGCTGCTAACACACTCAGAGCTTATCCTGAACTACAGGCACTCTTAGCTCTTTTACCATCCAAAAGAGATATGGACATTCTAGCTACAGATCTTATGGGTGCATGGCGCCAAGATTTACAGCAGGTACACACTGAGATTTCCACATTAAAAGAGAGATTGAATGATCTTGAAGCCTTTAAGTCTGAAATGTCATCTACTATACAAATTGTCCAGAAGAGGGCGACAGAACACTCTATGTACCAACAGCAGTTGTCAATGCAGATCGATGACCTGGAAAACAGGAATAGGCGAAATAATATAAGGGTCAGGGGACTCCCCGAAGCCACACAGACGCCTGAACTAATACCAACTCTAACGGGTATCTTCAATATCCTACTGGGTCGATCAGTGGAGACACCTATAGAAATGGACCGTGCCCATAGAGCTTTACGTGCCAGGAGCTCTGACCCAGCCCGCCCTAGAGATGTAATATGTAGAATTCATCATTACGCTACCAAAGAAATGATAATGCAGAAGGCCAGAGCCAAAGGGGATTTGGATTTCGATGGAGCCACAATTACGTTGTTCCCCGACCTCTCCCGCCGAACCCTTCGCCAGAGAGCCATCCTTCGACCACTGTTATCCCTCCTACAAGAAAGGAACATTTCTTATCGTTGGGGCTTCCCATTTGCCCTTCATGCAAGAGCTGGAAGCAAGTCAGTGACTCTCTCTCGCTACGAAGATCTACAAGAATTTCTCCACTCACTGGATCTACCAGATGTCCGCATCCCGGACCGGAACGACCCACAGCTTTTTCAACCAGAACGTACGACCATCACCTCCAACCGGGGTCCCGACGCATCTTCCATTAGCGGCACCCCACGTCCACAACGAAGAAGGTTTCGTGGAAACCCGCAACCAGATGGAGAACAGGAGGGCTGATAGATGACATCTGTTATCAGACTGAGTATAATTTGATTTAAAGCATTAGACATGTGTTTTGCTTATCATTTATAGATATCCTGGCAAGCCAGACAAATGTTTCTCATATGCCCTGGTGCGCGACCACATAACCCTGTTTCAGATATAATGGTAGACGCTTGAGCCCTGTTGCTCACTACTCCACCATGTTGAGGGGTCATGAGCTTGCCTACCACGAAATATCCTGGTCTCCCTATGCACCGCATTATCAGCTCTACTGCTTTCGAGTCCTCCCTGGGACGGGGTCATTCGTCAGCAGTCAGAGATCGGGATGTCTGTTAACTGACAAATGCTCTCAAATTGTATATATTCTGTGTTAACATTCTTAAAATAGGCTTTGTTGCAGCCAGATGGAGAACAGGAGGGCTGACAGATGACATTTGTTACCAGATCGAGTTTAATCTGATTTAAAGCATTAGACATGCGTCTTGCTTAACATCTATAGATATCTCGACAAGCCAGATAAATGTTTTTCATATGCCCTGGTGCGCGACCACATGACCCTGTTTCAGATATAATGGTGGTTGCTTGAGCCCTGTGGTTCATTACACCACCACATTGAGGGGTCATGAGCTTGCCTACCACGAAATATTCCTGATCTCCCTATGCACTGCATGGACAGTACTACTGCTTTCGAATCCTCCCTGTAACAGGGTCATTCGCCAGCAGTCAGAGATCGGGACGATTGTTAACTGACAAATGCCTTCAGATTGTAAATATTCTATGTTAACATTCTTGAAATAAGTTTAGTTATATACCCCTACATAACTATCTAAGCTAGAAAAATGTCCTATCCAGGACTCCAAGCACAATCACATAATCCCCTCACTACTCCTTAGAACGAGCGATTGTTCTTTAATCCTCCATACTGAGGACTCACAAGATTGCCTATCGCTGATTCCCCCGGTTCCCCTTTGCACTTACTACTATTAAAAAAGTCCCGTAAATAAAACAATCCTACACATATACAGAAATACCGTTGGCCCGGTAGCGACGTCACGTTCCATCTGACACTAGACTCCTACATACACCTCGAGCATCTTTACCCGAGGTGGTGCCTATAGCTATATTTAGTTGAAGTTCCCACAGTTCCCCCAATAGGTTCAGCTGTGATACGGTATCACAGTTGGTACTTGCCTACAGGCATAATTTGTCATAGAAGAGACCTAAACAAGGACTCTTAACGTTTCTTCACAAGTTCATTTCCCCAAGGTCAGCGCAAGCCTTCTCTTCCCTCTTTTCCCCCTCCTATCTTTCCTGAACGTTACCCCTACCCCATCCACACCCCAGGTCAGGTCCGAGTCCTGACACATAAAAAAAAAGGGAATTTACTTTGGTGTAACTTAACCAATATGTCTCAACTAAAGATTGTATCATTTAATGCCAAAGGTTTAAACATTCCTGAAAAACGTTCCCAGACACTGTTCTCCTTTCATAAACAAAGAGCGCATATACTTTGCCTACAAGAGACGCACTTTAAAACTGGTCATGAACCCAAGATAAACAATAGATATTATCCCACGGTGTACCATAGTACAAACCCACAAAGTAAGTCAAAAGGAACATCCATTTTCATACATAAAGACGCTCAATGTGAAGTCCTGGAGGTGGAGAAAGACGAGAGAGGTAGATACATTTTCATTAGATGCAACATCCAGGGATCTATCTTTACCGTTGCAAATGTGTACGCTCCTAACACTGGTCAAACAGGCTTTCTAACAGGTGTTCTATCCCGTCTAACCTCCTTCACTAGGGGATCCTTGATACTCTGCGGAGACCTTAATATGGTGATGAACCCTCTTATTGACTCTTCTGCGGGCAAATCCTCAGTACCATACAATAAGATCAACAGGTTTAGAAAGGACCTACATTCACTACAGCTCTGTGATGCATGGAGGATTCAGCACCCAGAAGTTAGAGACTACTCTTTCTTCTCTCCAGTGCACAACACATACAGCAGACTTGACCACATTTTCATTCAGCACAATCTCCTCTCAGTAGTAATTGACACAAGGATTGAAACAATGTTTATGTCAGATCATGCACCAGTCTCATGCACACTCTCAATATCTCCATCCCAGCGTAGGCCTTTCAATTGGAGATTGAATGAAACTCTTCTCCATGACTCCCTTTGTATAACTGAAATGAAGGACTATATCCAAAGCTATAGATTAAACCACTCTAGCGACTCCACTTCTGCAACAATTAAATGGGAAATGTTAAAAACCAACTTGAGAAGGATCCTCATGAAACATGGATCTAGACTGAAAAAAGAGGCTGGTTTCAAATTGCAATCCCTCTTCACAAAACTCCAAAACTTAGAGGCGCAGCACAAACAGACCCTCCAGGAATCTACCCTTAGACAACTGACCCAAACCCGGCAGGAAATTAATGCCCATCTAGAAGCCAAACAACAGAGACTCAAACTTCTATGCTCCCGTTCATTATACGAGTGGGGAAATAAGCCAGGCAGACTGTTAGCCAGGGCACTTAGAGATAGGAAAACCTCGACCTACATCCCCTCAATAAAAAACGCAATGGGTAAAACTGTCCACAAAACTGAGGATATAGCAGAGGCATTTACTAAATACTACCGTTCTCTATATAACCTCCCTCTACCCTCTCATTCCTTCCCCCCTCCGCAGCCCCAGCACACACTCTCACAATACATACAGGAGACGGCATTACCTATGCTTAAAGACAGTGACAAAATATTACTAGAGTCCCCTTTCACACCTGAAGAAATCCATGAAACCATCAAGGCCCTCCCTGCAGGTAAAAGTCCGGGACCGGATGGCTACACGGCCGCTTTCTATAAATCTTTACTCCAGGATTTATCTCCTTCACTTACGGAGGTTTTTAACTCCATTTCAGCTGAAAGCCATTTTCATCACTCATTTTTACATGCCCACATAACTGTCATACCTAAAGAAGGGAAAGACCCACAGCTCTGTCCTAGTTACAGACCTATTTCACTCATTAACTCAGACGCCAAAATTTTCGCCAAATTGATAGCAGTTAGAATGGCTCGTGTGGTGGGCCCCCTTGTCCATTTCGATCAGGTCGGCTTCATCCCAACCAGAGAAGCGAGGGATAACACCATCAAGACCTTTTCCCTAATACAGCATGCCTCGCAAGTATCCATGCCCTTCTTAGCGCTTTCCCTGGACGCCGAGAAGGCCTTTGATCGGGTGGACTGGGGGTTCCTCTGGGCAACCCTAAAGCAAATAGGGCTAGGACCACGCATGCTTTCCCGTATTCAAGCCCTCTATAAGGCACCTCAAGCCAACATAAGGATCAATGGAACCCTGTCGCCCTCTTTTACAATCAGTAATGGTACTAGGCAAGGGTGCCCTCTATCCCCACTACTCTATGCCCTAGTCATAGAACACCTACTAGTAGCAATCAGGAAACGTACAGACATTAAAGGAATACAAGTAGGCCCCACTGAATACAAATGTTCGGCCTTTGCGGATGATGTTCTCCTTTACTTAACAGACCCACAAACTTCTCTGCCGCCCCTAATGGAGACGCTCAACACATTTGGGCACTTTAGCAATCACAAAATAAATATGTCTAAAAGCGTAGCTATGGGAGTGCATCTGGGAGCTAAAATTGCCCAAACCCTCGCGGCTAATTACCCATTCACCTGGAAGACAGACGCCATAACTTACTTGGGAATTCGTATCCCTGCTGACCTAAGCAAGACATTTCAACTAAACTATACACCCCTACTAGAAAAACTTAAAGTAGACCTTACCAAATGGACCAGCAAAAAGATATCATGGTTGGGAAGGGTAGGATGCATAAAAATGACAATATTACCCAAACTACTCTACCTATTCCAAACCATCCCCCTCTCCATCCCGAAAGTATTTTTCAATAAACTCAATAGCCTCTTAAGCCGATTCTTGTGGGCACAGTCCCGACCCAGAGTTGCCAGACAGACTTTGATACGCAGAAAACTACAAGGTGGCCTGGGCTTGCCCGACTACAAGGGCTACTTCTTGGCAGCTACAGCGGCCAGAATTCTGGACTGGTTCCACCATAGCAAAAACAAACTCTGGGTGAGCTTAGAAGACCATCTATCACCTGTCCCCTTATCTGCCATACCTTGGCTAACCACGTTTAACACGCACAATCATTCCTTACAAGCCCTACCTTATACAGCGTCCCAAGTACTGAAGACGTTAAAAAGATTCACGGAGCAGACGACACTATTTACACCTGACGGCCCCCTTACCCCAGTGACAGGGAACCCGGACTTTCCCCCTGGAATCTCCAAAGATTTCTTGCGCCCTCTAAGAACATCAGTCCCACTTCGCTTTCAAAACCTCCTGGACTCTGAGTCACTTAAATCTCTAGAAACTATATCACCACAGATAGATCTCACCCCACGATTACAATGGGAGTACAAACAAGTAGATCACTTCTACCGTAGTATTAAAAACAAGACAAATTTGCACCGAAGACTACACACAGACCTATAGGTTTGCATTTATTTTACACTGACCAGTCCACATTTTCACCATATGTTAGAACTTTGTAGTAAATGTGTTTTAAATATGTTATCTACCCAGCACTGTTGCATGGGTACAAATAGACACGCTCAAACGATAACCTGCTTCAAGAATAATCTTTCGTTTTATTACATCTACCAGGCGATCTAATATCAACAAATCCGATGAACCTGCATATGTAAAAAGATGTAATTATTCATGCTCAGAAATATATTGTGAACTCAACATATTATTTGATGGACCTGCGTGTCCTATACTATGTTAACTCTGTTTCTTTTTGGATTATAATAAAAAAGAATGATACAAAAAAAAAAAAAAAAAAAAAAAAAACATAAAAATTCAATTCACCCCCGTTTCCCTAGTAAAAATCATAAACACATTAGGTATCGCCGCGTCCGAAAATGCCCGATCTATCAAAATATAATAACCGTTTTTCACTGCTTTTAACCCCGTAGCGGAAAATAGCGCCCGAAGTCGCAAATGGCATTTTTTTGCCATTTTGAAAAATAGAAAAAATTCTATAAAAAGTGATCAAAAGGTCACACAGTCCTAAAAATAGAAGCATTGAAAACGTCATCAGAAGTCGCAAAAAATGACACCACTCACAGCTCCATACACCAAAGTATGAAAAAGTTATTAGCGCAAGAACACTGCAAAATGAAGAATTTTTTTTCTGTACAGGAGGTTTTAATTTTTGTAAATGTATGAAAACATTATAAAACCTATACAAATTTGGTATCCCCGTGATCGTATTGACCCAATGAATGAAATAGACCTGTCATTTGGGGCGCACAGTGAAAGCTGTAAAAACCAAGCCCACAAGAAATGGCGCAAATGTGTTTTTTCATCATTTTCACTGCATTTAGAATTTTTTTCCCGCTTCCCAGTACACGTCATGGAACATTTCATACCATCACTACGAAGTGAAATTTGTTACGCAGAAAATAAGCCATCACATAGCTCTGTACACGGAAAAATAAAAAAGTTATAGATTTTTGAAGGTGGGGAGTGAAAAATAAAAACGCAAAAACGAAAAAGGGCCTGGTCCTTAAGGGGTTAAGAAGTGCCTGTGCCACATTTGTGTCATATGCGACCATTTTGTGACACAAATATCTGCACAGAAATGGGTGTTCCGGTGCTCAGTCAGACTGTGCGACATTTTTATCATGCAAAGTCCAACAGAAATGTGTTGCATGCTCTGTCAAAGGTGCACCAAAAAAAGAATGATGCACTCTGTCAGGACAGTGCAGGGGGCGCCAAATTCATGAAGAAATCCTGAATCTGACACCCTCTGCACACTGCACAGGCAAACTGCACACAGGGCAGTATTTACTACTATACTACTGTACTACTATACTGTGCTATACTACTGATATACTACTAGCGGTATTCACTTCCTTTGTACTAAAGCGCTAGATGTTTGTGTAGCAAGCTGTGTCTTAAGAAGGTCTGAGAGAAAACCTGGAAACGTCACATGTGTTTACAATAATACAGGGTATCTATTTAACCCCTTAGTGCTCCGCGCCGTAGCTGTACTGCGCAGCTTCCGACGATTAGCGTTCAGCGCAGTACAGCTACGGCGCAGAGACGATGCCGGTTCAGCGCTGCACAGCAGCCGAACCAGCATCGTTAGCCGTGGGATTTCAGCGGTAATTTACCGCTGACATCCCCGGCTAACATCCCCGGCTAACACCCGTGACCGCGGCATTTAACATGCCTTCTGGGGGTCTTTACCCCACGATCGCCCCCCGCACCGTTTTCGGGGGGGGGGGCGATCGCTGTTTTGGCACCTCTGGGGTCCGATCGGGACCCCAGAGAAGCCTGGAGGGTTTACCTTTAAGATGGCGTCTGTGACGTCATCTTAACGGCAAAGTGTCAGCCTATGCATCTGCATAGGCTGGCACTGATAATACCCTGCAATACATTAGTATTGCAGAGTATTATCAAGAACAAGCAATCAGATGATTGCTTGTTCATATCCCATGGTGGATCATGTAAAAAAATTTAAAAAAAAATGTTTTTCAATAAAAAATTACTTTATAAATCACTAAAAATGCTCATAAGCCCCAAAACATATAAAGAGACATATAACGCTCAAAAAAGTCTAAATCATAACACAAGCCCCACATATATAGTATCACTGCGTCCGTAACAATCCATAGAATAAAACTAAATAACTATTGAACCCATATGATGAACGCCGTAAAAAAAAAAGTTAAAAATCCGCCAAAAATTATGATTTTTACCTATTATATCCCACTAAAAATGCAATAAAAAGTGATCAACAAAACATATGTACTCCAGAATGATACTATTGCAAAGAACAACATGTCCCGCAAAAAACAAGCCATCAACCAGCTCTGTAGCCAAAAACGTAACAATGTTATGCCACTTGGAAGACGGCGATGCAAAAATGATAGATTTTTCCCCACATTAGGGTTTTATTTGGCAAATTTAGTAAAACATAAGGAAAAATATTCATGTCTGGTATCCCCGTAATCGTATCAACCCATAGAATAAAGATAACAGGATTATTAGGCTATACGGTGAACACGAAAAAAAAAAAATAAAAAATCCAGTACAGAATTGATGCTTTTCTACTCATGACCTCAAAAAAAGTTCCTAAATTTTCAACAATAGGTGATACCAACCCCAAAATGGTAACACTGGAAAAAGCATCTCATCCCGCAAAAAAAATGCCATCACATGACCCAAATAACGGAAAAGCGAAAATTTTATAGCCTTCAAAAGGGGGCAACGAGAAAACTAAAATCCTGGCAGCTGCAGGGTGCTCCTTCCCTTCTGCGCCTCGCTGTGCCCCCATAACACAAGTAATGTCCACATGTGGGGAGTCGCTGCACTCAGGAGAAATTGTAGAACAAATTTTATGGTGAGTTTTCTCTTTTTATCTTTTGGTAATCTGTAAATTTTAGGGCTAAATGAACGTATAACCGACAAAATTTGACCATTCTAAATTTCACCGCCATTTTGATTCAATTACTATGAAGATCTTAAGGGGTTAACAATCTTTGTAAATGCTGTTTCTGATAGTTTGAGGGGTGCGGATTTGAAAATGGGTTGGTTATATAGGGGGTTTTTGTTGCTAAATATCTAAAATTTGATTTCAAACAGTATTTATCCCCAAAATAGTCAATTCTGAAAATACGGAAAATCGCTATTCGATTTGTAGGCCGCGTGACGTCAAAATAAATTATCCAAACATTTCAAAAATTATAAAAATGTAAAGTAGACAAATGGGAAATGTTATTATGCAAGTTATTTAGGTGGTAAATCGATCTGCCTGAAAACGCGGTGATTTTGAATTTCGAAAATGGCAAATTTTTCTAAAAATTCATAATTTTTTTCTTTTTTTTGTAAATAAACGCAAAACTTATCAGCCAAAATTTACCACTAAAATGAAGTACATCATGTGGGGAAAAAACAATCTCAGAATCGCTTTGATAAGTAACAGTGTTCAAAAGTTATAACCATATAAAGAGACGCAGGTCAGAATCTAAAAAATGGGACTGAGCCTTAAGCTGTAAAATGGCTGCGTCCTTAAGGGGTTAAATGACATTAGTGTGACTGGGATCACTACTTTATTATTGGAACACACATTAACCATTAATGCCAAGCCTATTCTTTTTATACTGTAGTTATTGTAAGCCCATTGTAAAACTAGCAAATAGACATAAATAGAGAAATTCCTGCATCCAAGATGCAATGTAAGATTTTGTGGTCTTATATTATAAGCCCATTGCTTTCAAAATTTGCAATTATTTGCATGACCAGATGAGTTTTAGTTTAGTTTTGCAACCATATGTGTTTGTTGTAACAGCTTGACTTTGAAAAAATGTTATGTTCCAAGATTGTAGCTGAGTTTGGTTCACTGGTGTGTGAGATCAAGCAAAGCCTCTCCACTGTGAGTCACTGCTGTAGCAAATTACATATTTTAAAGGACATCTACCATCGGGTGTAGTGATGGTAGACGCCTATAACTCACCAGTCGCCATCTTCTGCAACTTCTAAAACATATTTTATTATTTGATAGAGTATTGTCCATGTTGAAATATAAACTTATATTCTATATGTTAATGAGCCGGAGGCGCTCAGGTTTACGTCACCTGTGCGCCTCCTAGCTCCGATGGGCGATAATTTATTCATATCCTGTATATTTTAATTGTAGCCGGGTCCACCCCGATATCTCTCAGATTGCTGGTGACGTCACCCGGCAGTCTGTAAGTCTCGCACACACACATGCAGAGACTTTCCATGAGAGAAGGAGTGCGGCTGTGTGAATAAATTAATTGTAGCCGGGTCCATCCCGATGTCATTCAGACTGCCGGTGACATCACCCTGCAGTCTGTTACACTCCGGCTTTCATGGAAAGTCTCTGCATGTGTGCGCAAAACTTACAGACTGTTGGGTGACGTCACCGGCAGTCTAAGTGATTAAAATATACTGGGTATGAATAAATGATCTGCCATCGGAGCTAGGAGGCACTCAGGTGACATAAGTCTGAGCACCTCCGGCTCATTAACATTTAGATTGTAAGTTCATATTTCAACATAGACAATACTCAAGTAATCAAGTAATAAACTATGTTTTAGAAAGTGCAGAAGACGGCGACTGTTGAGTTAAAGGCTATCTGATGGTAGATGTCCGTTAACAGTTGGCAGAGGTTGTGCTTTTTTCAGTGAAGAGATCCCACACATCAGTGCACCAAGTCAAGCATGCATAGGTTTTTTTATGATTGTTTTGTGTTGCTGATTTGACTTTTTTATTATTTGGTCAATGTACCCATTGTGTAGCTTTTGAACAGGATGAGATTGAATTTTTATCTATAGAAATGTTCAGTGTATTGGAGTTATTGATTCTCTTTTCATTTTTTTTTTACTGGGGTTGGAAGGAAAATATACATATTTCTTACTTTTCTGGCATGTTCACAATACAAAAAGTGTATTTTTAATTCAAATTTTCACCAAATGAAAACATTTTTTCATTTTATAAAATGGTTTTACATTTGTGTGTGTGTGTGGTGTGAATTTTTAAATTAAATTTGTAGATAAAACATACATTCTCTTGATCGCCTCTATAATACATTGATATACTGAATGCATAATATACTGTCAGTTGTAAGTGACAGGCATCCTACTAAGACAAGCCCCTGACTGCCATTTCAACCATCCTCACCTCATGATTGTAGTGCTAGTGGTGAAGGAGAAGGAGCCCCCATGCATCAAGATTGTTTAGCATCAGAAATGAGTAATTTACAGCGACATTTGGAGCAGGAGCCTGACAGTCTTTCAGTGGCGGGCTCCTGTGGTTATCTTTTTGGGCAAGGCTTTTGTGTCTGTACAACCCAATTTAACTACATGTCTAAATGTGGCAACTCATTGCCACTAATAGGTACATGTACCACATATTGTCCCATTAAAGGGGTTGTCCGAGTTAAAAAAAAATAATAAAATATATGTGGCCGGGAGCAGGCTGCCTAAAATAATAAAGATGTACTTACCTCCGGTGCCCTCCCATATCCAGCGCTGCTGTCGCTCCGGTCCGGACGCCATGTAAACAAACATGGCCGCCGGAGCAGCGCTGGACTCAGCTTCCGGTCGGCCGTGGCCGGGTACGCCTATCCGTCCCTATACACAGCATTGTGTATGGGGGCCGGAAGGTTGTCGGGTCCGCTGGATACGGGAGGGCACCGGGAGGTAAGTACAGCTTTATTGTTTTAGTCAGCCCGCTCCCGGCCACATATAGTTTTTTTGGAAAACTCGGACAACCCCTTTAATTACATGTGATGTACTATTAGATTATCTTGCAGGTGTATGAAGGATATATAGAGAGAGCGGATCTGAGGTCTAAGTTGAAAAAACTGTATTTGTACCCAAGCAAGTTGTCCAGTATGCACCAACATACGGAAAGTGTATAAGAGAACTGGGGTGAGATTTCAGTCGAAAACTGCTTGAATCCCATCGAGAACATGTCCAGAATGATGAGTTGAAAGCCAAAGGTGGATATGCAGGATAATTTTAAATGAAGACTTAGAAATTAAGGTGCAGAAGGGTAGCAATGCAGTTACATTACAAGAATCTACAAATATCTATAACCAAGCATATGTTAAATAGTTGTAATGGTTGTCTATAAAATTATGGTAGTCTTGCATTTAGTCAATATTGTAACGAAAGCTGAGATATAGAAACTGAAAATCATAAGTTCAAAACATTGCTAAACCTTTTTGCCTGCCAGTGTTTTGCATATCCATCATTAAACTGACCCAAAGAATAAATGGGTAACTAAATGCTTTTAGTATTTTTTCCCTTTACAGTGCATAGAATTTTAAATGGTGCCAATAGGAAGTACATTTTTTACAGTGGATAAGTCCTCAAATAGCTGTGTAAATTGAAAATTAAAAGTTTTGGCTTTTGTTATGTGGGAACGGAGAATCGCAAAAATTGAAAAAGGCCCTGTTTCGAAGGGGTATAAAAAATCCTTTATTTTAGACCTTAAAGTGAACCTGTCACCATGTTTTACCACACTAAGTTACTAACTCCATCTAGTAGGATAAACAGTACATAGTACAAAATGCAAACGAGATCCAGTTATCAACTATTTTTTACCTGCCTGTATATTCAGTTCTGAAGCTCATAGAACCGGACACCTGATGTGTTTTGAAAGATAAGATTCTTATTTTGTAATATGACACAAATGCTTGTTTCTAGGCAGGGTTACACTTCCCCTGCTACCACTAAACTTGACTCATCTCATGTGAAAATAAGATGAGAAGAGTTGTGTCTGCTTACTTTGGGGGAGATTTTTTTTATGGGTAATCAGATGCAATTTCACATAAAAGAGAATTATAGAAAGGACATTTCATACTGAGGGGGATGGTAGTTTACGGGGGTAAAACTTGGTGATAGATTCCTTTTAAAGGAAATCTACCATCAAAAACAGCATGTGAAGCTACAGAACTGAGGGGCTCTGGAAACATCCACCAAAGCCCTTTAGGCTCAATAGCATAGTTATAAAAGTTAAGAAGGAAGGAGGCCATTGTTAACAGATATAAGAAGATTGCCACAGGCATGATGTCTGGATCTACCTTATGAGTAAGTGTCCCTGGTTTATTATGATGGATTTTGATGGTAGATTTTTGTGTTTACATTTGTAAACAATGCATACATATAGATAACCATTCTAAATTGTGGCAGATTTATCAAATCCTTGCCGTCAAAGCCAGTTTCCTGACACAGCCCTATTTCTAGAATGTGACATGTATCACTGGAAGTGGCTATAACTTTGGAATGCTGTAACATATCCAGGTGAGGTTTTCTTGTGAGACATTATAGATAGACTGAAAAATTTGGGTGATATCTTTAGCATTTTTCAAGTTTCTAAATTTTCTGCTTTCCAAAGCCCAAGTAGGAACATTTACCCAATGCCTGCTTTGTGTTGCCAAAATGAGGCCAAAATAATTGTAAAACCGTATAAATTACCCCATTATGAAACTACACCCCTCAACGTATGTAAAATAACTTATTAGAAGTTTGTAAACCCTTTAGGTGTTTCAAAGGGGTTAAAACAACATGGAGGGTGCAATTAAGAAATTTTTTGGAAAACACATTCATTTTGCCAAAACCTCAGGGCATTGAAGGAAGGAGTGCCATTCAGAGCAGATTTGCAATGTCATATTGTACAGGCTATAACAGTTTGGAGACATAAGGATTTTTTATTTTTGCGGGATGAGTTGCACTTTTGAAGTACATTGATTTGGGGCATCTTTTTCATTTTTTAGCTTTTTTGTTTTGGTCATTCACTGGGTCACTAGAATTACAGTTTACACAGTTTTTTGCCCAATTTTACATAGTAAAAAACTAATTTTGGAGTAAATCTCCTTTGTTTTAGCATCACCATTTTTTTAGGTATAATTTCTGCACCTTTGGGTTGACAGAGCAGGTAGATGGCTTATTTTTTGTATGAAGAGTTGTTCTTTTCGGTGGTATCATTTTAGAGCACATTCCTTTTTTCATCACTTTTAAGAACATTTTCTGTAAGTCCTTCTGATTCACATGGGACTTGGGCATAGGAATGATTGTATCCCCAATCCACAATGTGGAACATGTACAATCCGATTACACACCATGGTCATGCTTGTAAGCGGTTTATACCTACAATCAGATGTAGGTGAACTACAGTGAACTTATTGTAGCAACATGGAATTATCTGCTTAATGTTAATATTATTAATATAATGACGATGTGTACCACTTGTTGTTGTCACTATATTGTGTTCTTGGGAAAACATGATTCGTTCGAGAAACACCATTATTTCTACCCTGATTATAATATAAGCAACTAGTTGCTACGTCATCCATCCCAGATGACTGGTGTAAGGTCCTATTGGGTCCTATTCCTCATGTAATAGATTATCTGGTTTCATAGCTCTACAGTGTATGTAACAGGCTGGAACATTTTCCATGGAAACACACTAGGAACACTAATTGGGAACTGAACAGCTGCACAAAGACATTACTACAAATAAAACAGGCAGAGGTGTGGCAGGAAAAAAATTGGATAAGTAATATGTTATTGAAAAGTAATCCAAAACCTCCAGCACTATTCAGTAACTTCCAAAATCAAGCATGTCTGATGTGCTTCTTGTGCTTTGAAAAAGACAAGAGTTTTGTTGCAGAAAGAGACTGTGACACGTGGTAGGTTTTTTATGAGAAACCTAGAATTTTGTCCAACATTAACTGCAGAGGCCTGTGTTTAAACAAGTTTTTGGAGGAACTGAGAAAGAATTGGCAGTATATTTCATTTAGATTTTGTGCTTAATGTTTGGTGCTATTCCTTACTAGGAATTTGACATTTCTTTAAAAACATGTTTAGTAACCCAGGAAAATAAAGGAAAAATGCATAGTTGGATCAAGGTTATGGCGGTGTCTCTGCAATAATATTCACTATAGCTATATAATATACATATTTTTAATAACCCAACTTTAACAAAGATGATCAATATTGCACTGGCAAGGGCTTCAGCTATTTGAAGAGACTCAAGCAGTGAAACGCACAGGAGCACTCAACCGCATCATACTGCTGATCGGCATGATTTCTGGGTGTCAGACCACTACTCATCTTGTTACCTATGCACACATCTCTGATTTTCCTATGTCAATTAACATAAACACTTCTTTTTTCCTATCCTAAATCCTGTTTTAGAGAGTAGAATGGATTCTGCAAGAATAAGAGGAGCCACAAAGTCACATTTTTGAGTACAACTTTTAAGAGAAATGGGAGGTGAAGGCCCATAGTTGTGCATGTCTCTAGGGCAATTGTTCCTTTTTGCCCGCCAAATACAGTTGAAATCAGAAGTTTTCATACACTTATGCATGTTTTCTCACTATCTGACATGAAATCAGAATAAACCTGTACCGTTGTAGGTCAATTAGGATTACCAAAATTATTTTTATTTGGCAAATGCCAGAATAATTAAAGACACAGTAATCTTCATGTATGCTGACTTTGCAGAAAGCAACATGCCTTAAAAATTCTCTCTCTCTTATTATACTGATATTTGGCAAATATAAATATTTTTGGGAATCCTGATGCCATATATACTCGAGTATAAGCCAAGATTTTCAGCAATAGGCTTATACTTGGGTATATAAAAAAAGTTTGTACTCACCTTCCGACGCTGACCCCCGGCGTCCTCTCCTGGTTTCTGGCCGAGCCGGCAGATTCACCTCTATGCAAACAGCCGGCACAGAAACTATGATACGTCTGTGTTGTCGCCTGTTGATGTCATAAAGGTGCTGCGGGGAGAAGAGGACAATAAGGATCAAAGCTGGAGGGTGAGTACTAAGTTTATGTTTTTGAAGGGGGTGTCTGCTGGACATGTTATTAAATGGAGTGGCTGCTGTGGACATTTTATTGATGAGGGGAGACTATTGGATATTTTATTAGAGACTAGTGGCTGTATTTCCCTAGGCTTATACTCGAGTCAATATATTTTCCCAGTTTTTCGTGGTGCCTCGGCTTATACTTGGGTTGGCTTATACTCAGGTATATATGGTAGACCTAGAAAGGGAAAGGATTATTCCTTTTTCATGTCAGGTGCATACGTTTCTTTTTTAAACAAATGGTTTCAACAGTATATTATGTGTTTCTGGATGTATTGTATTTTTTTTTTTTTTTTATGATAATGAACCATCATATTTGTGCACCATTTAGAGTTTCTGCATATATATGTCCTCATTATTGGCAATAAAAAGGTTTCTTATTCTTCACATATGATATACATTTAAGGGGCTTATTGATGATAAATTATCTTTATGCAGACCCTGACATTAATTAAACAGATGACAAATAGTATTTTATTAAAAAACATAAAAATTACCAAAGTAGATTTTTATCTGAGTGAAAAGAACACTTTTTTGTGGATCTCAGCGGATTTCTTTATAGGACAAGACATTACTCACAAGTCTGAAGTACACAGAGTACATTAAATGAACACTGTGATTCACCTTATTGAAAACCACAAAGTCATCTGTATCCAGGCATGGATTATATTGTGTTATAGTTAATTTTCAAGATACAATCTCATTTAGAAGTTGTAATCTATGTCATAAATCACACAGATGATATATGTGCCAGCATAACAGAACAAAACCAGACCAAACTGCTTATTTGTGTGCTATAAATTCCCAATAGATTGGTTTATTCACATCTATTAGGAGATTCTTACATACTACTTGCACCTTCAAAAACTCCAAGAGACCTTAATGAAAACGGGATAAGCAGACTTTTTCCCTAAAGCAATAATGAATACTGAGAAAGCAATTGTCAGGATTCAATCAATGGGGATAACCCAGTTTTACCTCATTAACCCATCAAGACTGAGCAATTATTATCTTGTATCTTTTTCTAAGCATAAAATCACTTTTCCTCAGAAATATATACATAGTTTATACAGTTGAAAAAAGACACAAGTCCATCAAGTTCAACCAAGAAAGGTAAAGGATTGGATGAGGAAGGGATTTAAGGGAAACAATTCTATATACCATAACCATCAATGTTATTTAGATGTAAAAAGCCATATAGGCCATTCTTGAAGCTCTCTGCTGTCGCTGCTGTGACCAGCGCCTGAGGCAGGCTGTTCCACAGATTTACAGATTTACAGTTCTCATTGTAAAAAGCCCCCTTGGCCTCTGGGAATTAAACCATTTTTTCTTCAGATGCAGACCGTTCCCCCTTGTCATTAGATTTAACCTGAAACAACTTTACACCATATTTTTTGTATGGACCATTCATATATTTATATAAATTGATCAAGTTCCCTCTTAGTCATCTCTTTTCCAGACTAAATAAATCTGGTTGTTTTTATCTTTCATCATAACTGAGACCCTCCATATCTTTTTTTTTTTTGCACCAAATTCATGTTTTTTTCATAGCTGAAAGTCACAATTCATACAGCTTTCTTTGTACCATATTATTAGAAAAAACAAACACTTATAATGCTATAAAATACCTGATGAAGGAACATGAAAATACGTTTTTCAGGGTAGGAAACAGGAAATCTATACCTCCAGTGCTACCTTAAAGGAAATCTACCATCAAAATCAAGCTTGGTAAACCAGGGACACTTACTCATAGATCCTGGCATTGTGACTGTGGTAATCTTCCATGCTATCCTTCCTTTAAAAAAATATGCTAGTGGGTGTTTCCAGAGCCTCTCACTGATGTCTTTTCACTCTTTGTTACAATGCATAGATCATGTTTCACCCTCTTCACTCCCCCCTCCGTCTACTCTGCTGCTCATTGTAACAAGCAGTGAAAAGACAGCCTCTGGAAATGCCCCCCCCCCCCCCCGAGCCCCTCAGGCTCATTAGCTTAATTTTAAAAGTTGATTGTAGAAGGAAGGAGGCCATGGAAAACAAATATAGCCCTTGATTACATACCGCTCTTTTAAAAATACCCAATTTTTTTTATTTCTGTGTACAGAGCTGCATGAATTCTTGTTTTCTGCGTAAGAAATTGTACTTCATAGTGGTGGCATTTAATATTCCATGCCATGTTCTGGAAAGCTTAGAAAAAAAATGCCATCTTTTACTGTACACTCTAAATTGCACCTCACCTTTATTCTTTGGTTCGATACAATGACAGAAATTTATAGACTTTGGAAAGGCATTCAACACTGTCCCGCATAAACACTTAATGGGTAAAATAAGGTCTATTGGTTTGTTAGCTCCCGATCTCTCTACTGGCAATTAACAATTGATTAATCTTGTTTGTAGATATGATAATTAAATGTAAAAATAAGCTGTGTACCTCGATATCCTGGCAGCCAATAATAAGTTAATTCAGCCGTTTATCATCCATCATTACTATATAACTCCAGTCAGATTGTTCCCTATGCATAGATTGCCGAACTCTAGATGCCACAGATGTCAGGCGGACCGAGCTGATTTCATCCACCTAATATGGGCTTGCGATTACATAGCCAGATTCTGCACAGAAGTAGTTTCTCTGCTGTCTGATATCCTGAATAAACCGGTTTCCGCCTCGTCGGCCCTTTGTTTATTGGGAATTACCCGGGAGGATGGCTGGTCCCATTATGAAACTATTTTTCTGAAGGAAGTACTGTTTCTGGCCCATAAGGTCATTGCTATCCGCTGGATGGCTGAACACTCTACTACTGTCTCTCAGTGGAAGAAATAAGATAACTTACAAGTACAAGAATATAGTTTACAAATACTGCGGCTGCCCTGACAAGTTCCAGAGAGTGTGGGGCTCCTGGTGCTCTACCTTATTTAACCCCTTACCCCCCCCCCCCATTCGCACTCAGCGCCGAACTAGTGCTGGGCTGAGCCGATCTACCGCTGACATCCTGCAGTAACTGGAGTGGGCTCCGATCTCTGGTGTTTAACCTGTTAAATTTAGACTCCCTCCTGGGGGTCTCTGTCCCACAATCACCCCCCCCCCCTGCGCGCTCCGTCTTTGGGGGGCACTGATCATTACTATGGCAGCCAATCTGTTCCAATCTGACACAGCTAATACCCTGCAATAAATCAGTATTGCAGAGTATTATCATGAACAAGCAATCAGATGATTGCTTGTTCATGTCCCATGATGGAAGAAATAATAAAGTTCAAAAAAATATTATTCAATAAAAAATAAATTATTAAATGAATAAAAATTCCATAAGCTCCATAACATATAAAGAGACATATAATGCACAAAAAAGTCTAAATAATAACACAATCCATGTTTGGATTGGTAACAATCCATAGAATAAAAGTAAATAATTATTGAACCTGCACGATGAACGCCATTAAAAAAAAATGTTAAAAACCCGCCAAAAATTGAAAATGATTTTTACCTATTTAATTCCACACAAAATGCAATAAAATGTGATAAAAAACATATGTACAGAATGTACATACGTACCGAATGATACTGTTGCAAAGTAGAACATGTCCCGCAAAAAACAAGCCATCAACCAGCTCTGTAACCAAAATAGTAAAAATGTTATGCCTCTTGGGAGATGGCAATGAACAAATGATAGATTTTTCCCCATATTAGGGTGTTATTTGACAAATTTAGTAAAACATAAAAAAATATTCAAGTATGGTATCCCCGTAATCGTATTGACCCATAGAATAAAGATAACATGATTATTAGGCTATACGGTGAACACCAAAAAAAAGCAAAGAATCTAGTACAGAATTAATGCTTTTCTACTCCTGCCCTCAAAAAAGTGCATACATTTTCAACAATAGGGGATACCAACCCCAAAATGATAACACTGGAAAAAGCATCTCATCCTGCAAAAAAAATGCCATCCCTCTACATAAGGGGCCAAAGATAAAACTAAAATCCTGGACTCCTTCCCTTCTCACTGTGCACCCATATAACAAGTAACGGCCACATGTGTGGGGGGGGGGGCTCTGTACTTGTGAGAAATTGCATAACAAATTGTAAGATGGGTTTTCTCTTTTTATTTTTTGGAAATATGTAAATTTTAGGGCTAAATGAACATATAACTGACAAAATTTGACTATTCTAAATTTTAGCTCCATTTTGATTTAATTAATATGAAGATCTCAAGGGGTTAACAATCTTCCTAAGAGTTTTTTCTGATAGTTTGAAGGGTGTAGATTTGAAAATTGGTTGTTAATGCTAAATATTTAAAATTTCATTCAGAATAGTAACATTCCCCAAAATAGTCAATTCTGAAAATACAGAAAATCAATATTCGATTTATAAGCCGCATGACATCAAAATAAATTATCCAGACATTTTAAAAATTATTAAAAATGTAAAGTAGACATATGGGAAATGCTATTCAGCAAATTTCAAAAATGGCAATTTTTTTTTGTAAATAAACGCAAAACTTATTAGCCAAAATTTATCACTAAAATGAAGTACAACATGTGGGGAAAAAACAATCTCATAATCGCTTTAATAAGTAACAGTGTTCAAAAGTTATAACCATATAAAGCGACACATGTTAGAATACAAAAAATGGGGCTGAACCACATATCTACCTATAAAGATAGAACGGGTGGTAGGTACAGCTATAGGACATGAGGATAGCCCTTTTAAAGCTAATCCTCACATCCCCACAATCTTTTGCTAACTTTTATTTCGCTAATATGTAAATTTTGTAAAGAGGCTACTGGGGTGTGGAGTAGCCGGAGCTAAGGCTACACGGTGCAGCTACTCCACACCCCAGTAGCCTCTTTGTTCCTCCTACCAGAAATCTTCGGCATGCAGCTCTTCGTAGCCCAAAGCCTGCCGTCTGCGCATGCACTGTGCACCAGGCCCATGGCTGCGCGGTCACTGCTCCAAAGCCAGAGCCACTGCGCATGCGCAGATGACAGGCTTCGGGCTACGAGGAGCTACGCACCAAAGATTTCTGGTAGGAGGAACAAAGAGGCTACTGGGGGGTGGAGTAGCCGCGCTGTGTAGCCTCAGCTCTGGCTACTCCATACCGCAGTAGCCCCTTTACAAAATGTAGATACGTAGATATGTGGTGGTAGGTTCCCTTTAAGGAGGTAATGTCCATAGTCTCAGAGAGTCTTTCACCCCTTTTCAATAAGTGTACTATGATTCTTATAACTTGATACAAAATAATGGTAGTGAAGGACACCCTTCCTGTACCCTTCTGCACATTACGGGAGGGATTCCTCCATTTGCAGGGGAAAGGTGGCTTATTACCGCATTGCCTAGCCCTAGTTGCCACTTTTACTTTAACTGCATTGCTTGCCTGGCACCACTTAACCAGGATGGTTATTATTTTATATGTATAAGTTGGGAATGTGGTTTTATGGTTGTCGCTTCTATGTAGAGTTCTCCACGAATGGCAAATTATTACATTACACTGTAGGTTGTTAATTTTGATGTACCCCAATTAATGCTCCTTGTTTCATGATGCTGTACTGTTTCATTCATGTGTCAATAAAGCGATTATAAAAAAAAAATAAGCTGGGTACATCAATGTATCAACCAGGCAAGTGTGGGAGAAACGTATCGCTGGGCAGATGAGAGGTAATCTTACCAGTTTACCAGCAGTAGTGTCACACAGCTGACTTTCTTGTTATTTTTTCTATGCCTATTTCCCGTATCACCTTATCCCATGAGTATTCAGATGAACCTAGATATCCTGAATAAATGGTATTACCCTGTGTGGTATTGTTCTACCAAATCACTATGTCTAAACACAACAAATTATATATACATCACTGAAACATGCTCACATACATTTTTACCTATTACAAGAAACTTGTAAAGGTGGCCTGCAGAGCCACTGTCCATAAGGGGGATGATTTCCTTCTGGACCCACAACTATAGCCATTCATCTAGACAAACCAATTTTCTACACTATATACTGTAGATAAGTAACAATGATTTTAAGACATTGCTGTGTACAGTTGGGTGTCTATTCCTTTTGGAAGATTCTTACCAGTTTGGCTATTATCTAATGCCATGTCACAAAACTGCCTAGGAACTGCTTTATTTAAGGTAGCACTGGAGGGATTGTTTTATATCGGGAAAAGTTATTTGGTTATATTACTTTCCCAATTACCCATAGTCCTCATTCTGTAAAGCATGAATGGTCTTTAAATAAATTTCTCCTAATCATTCTGACATTTCAACATCTAATTCTATGTTAACTCAATGCTCAAAGTACGGAACACCAATGGTGCCCCCAAAATACATTGATTTAATTGTAGGCTATATTAGATTAAAAAGTTCTTCTTCAGGACAGAATCTATCCTAAAGGAGCCCCCAAAGCAGATATAAACTTTACCTAATACACTTTAACATACTTTTACAGCTGCCTAGCTGTGATCTTTTTTGCAATAACAGGTACACTTTAAAACACTAATCTCCTCTTTAATTTTTTTTTTACAATAGCAGACATGTGTCATGAGTCAAGTGGTATCACCTAAGATCTGTTACAACAATATTTCTTGTAAATATGCTTTGAAGTTTATGCATACAAATGTTCTAGCACCGAACAATTTTGCAAAGCCTAGTTCAAAGTCTTGTATCATAATGATGAAAGAACAATAAAATATAATGTTACAAAAAGACAGACCCTTTGGCTGCACGCTCAACTTGTTCGGCTTTAGATATTCTTTAGAAGCATAACAAACATCAACATCTCATTAGAAACAAATTCTGAAAAAATATATTGTAACAACCATGAAATGCTAGAGAAATTATTTTAAAGGGGTTTTCCAAGCCCAAGATTGCTTTATGCCTCCTTCTATTGAGTTGCAACCTCTAATTTTTTTTCTGTAGCTCTTCATAACACCTTTAAATAGTTCTCTCCTAATCTTTATGACTATTCTACATCTACGGCTGTGTTATTCTAATCAGGGACACAAGCAGTGCTATGAAAAAAAATGATTATAATTTAGGTTGGTATTTTAAGACTTCACAGCTACTTCTCAAATCCCAGTCAGGTGATGTCACATAACCAGCTGGGGAAGCTCAGATCTGCACAGAATATAATAAATTATGATAATGAGGCTCTGTCACTCCTGTGGCTGCTCTGGCGCTTCTCCTCTTATCCTAATTATGCACTGCTCCAGAGAACGCTTTATTCACTGTAATGTTGCTGACAGGCAGAAGTAATCAATCACTGCACCATCCCCGAGCTGCTGTGTATGAGTAATCCAGCTCAGGTTGATTAGTCCTGTCTGCACCCAGCTTTCCCAGGGTCCTGAATGTTATAATTGTTTTTTGAGCAAAACCAGTTAGATCAGGGATTAAACAAGATATGCCAGTCTGACAATATATTGTGGTCAGACGGCTGATCCCGACCATTGGGTCTGCTCACATCAAGTTGTAGGGAAAGGGGTATGATTAGAATTTTTACAAGTTTTCATTTTAGAATATTTTGTTTACTACATAATTAATAAATAAATAATGGTGCTCATTTAAGATACTGCAATATAACTGTATTGCAGAATATTGTGAATCTTTTACTGTCTGCCACCAGCATGTATGTACCATTGTGATCCCATATTCCTCTTTAAACTCACTCACTGGTCAATTTCCATGTTGTCTGTCCTTTTATATATTTTGGGGAAAGATAGTACATCCACAAGGCTACGATTGTTGAAAATCTGATGCACTTCATCTGTAGGAATGTGTCTCAATACATGAAGAGCTCAATCTCTGTAATCTTAGAAACAAATTATTCTTCCATTTAGCAAGCAGCAGTCAAATCATTGATTGTATTTCCAGACTATTGGAAAGATTTTATGTCATGATTTGGTGCACAATGTATTTTCAGCCACCAGTACAGTAATGGTAAGATGTAAATTAATACTCACAAGTCAGAACTGAAAAATTAAATAAAGGGAGAATGCATCTCTGTGACTGCTACTTAACCTAAGAAGGGCAGGAAAATAAAAGAGCCTTTGTAATGCCAGGGGCTGCTCTTGTGTACTGGACCTGCAGAACAGAATACTAGGCTGACTTCAATTGGCACCTCACTCACTAAAAGGTCAATCTCATTGACAGCAGAAAAGTAGAAGTAAGCAAATTTAAGCTTTTCATTAAGCTTAAAAGAGATGTGATGTAGAATATACCATTCATACTGTACACAAAAAGCAATTCAGATGCTCCCCTTTCAAATACCACTACAAGAGGTCATGACAAAAATATCCGAAGGTGCATAAGGAACTTTCTCTCCTGTGTACACAGCTGGGATTTACACACTCAATTGATTTGTTGTCTACAGATGATGTAAAATAAACCTTTACTGTTAAGTAGAAGCCTTAAGCTAAACTCCAGAGCTGCTTGTGAGGAGGCCGATATACACCCACAAAGACACCACTTCATGTGCTATGTATCCCTTCAGCCCGAGCCCTGTTTTAGTTTTACCTTCATTTCCTATTTTCCTGACGTATTTCCTTCTACTAACACTTTTTGAAGAGTTTGTCGATAAAGGTGCTTGCACTGTTTTGCTTTCCCATTAGACATAAATTAGACTTAGAGAGTGTAAAAGGTACAGTATATTTATGAGGGCAATTGATTATGAGGAAACAATGCTCATGTTGTGCTTTCATTGGAAACCGTTTCCTAAAATGTAGCTATTGGACTGAACCAAATCTGAACAGCCACTGATTGTTAGACAATGATGACTGCATGTTGACTATATGTGTTACAGTTCCATCATATTTTACAGTTATTTTAAAGAACAGTTTTAGCCTAAAAAAATCAAATAAACCCCTTATGATTCACCTTTAATGATTCAATAAAGGTATCCAGATTCTGCAGAGAGCCTTCCCATGACCAGGAGAAGTGGTCGTGGCCTGGTAGGCTCATGTTGTCCTTGTATAACCTGTATGGTCATTCATCTTAGGTGAGTTGTACACAAGTCAGTTTGCTCTAACAAACTCCATCCGTGTCTCAATAGTAGAATCTCTGTATGCCCAAATGTAGACTTGTTGTATGGAACTGACAAGCTCAGCAGTTCTACGTGCATGACTGTTAATCCTGTAAACAAATGGAGCAAGTTTGTTTGAGCAAACTACCATTTTGGGATCTTAAATGGGTGGTGTCCTTATCATTGTCCTTAAATCATATTTAAAATCACGGGGGTCTCAGCTATTGGACCCCCATGCAATTAGGAGAACCGCTGTGAGCTCCACTGAAATTTATGGGACTTCTGGATCAGCACACAGTGCTGCCGAAACACAGATGTCAAACAAGGAGACAAGAAGGCCAGTCAGGTAAACTTGGGCTTGCTCATTCTGCTGCTTGTAAGGGTCCAAGAGCTCAGGCTCCCCACAATCATATGTGTATCACATTTATAATATGATTGATTTATGATGATTTATGATTGACACCCATTATTGTTTTTCATTTGAATAAGACTTCCATTGGAAACACAACTTCCCGTCCCTGACTGTATATAACACCTTATGACTTATTTATTGAAATATGTTTCCATTTGTGATTTGATATTTTAGAGACACAACCACCTCTGAAAGCTGAGAGTGTCCTGTGATGATACTCTTTATCTATATACAGTCAGGGAGGTTACGATATGAGCCCCATATTAATAGTGTTGCAACAGAAACCTGTTTAATTATTATTGCTAACTATGGCAGGAGTATCTCCCATACCCGAGGTAGAACCTTCATTGGAAAGTCCATGCAATTTTCAAAACACTTAAATATAATACGTTTAGAAAATGCGTCACTTATTTACACTGATGATAAACAAGTATCTCAATGTGATACAGTATATACAGTAGAAATAAAATAAAAGCAATACCATAACAGAGAAAATGAAATATTTTCATTTTCCTGGCGTGTCCCAGAAACTACTAGACGCTATGACTGCCACTCAAAAACTACATGGAGTGATTTCTAGAGTTTGCAATGATGATTACAGTCCTGTTTTACTGTATCCAATTTCTAATATGGCAATATAAAAGGTCACAACCTGCTTGATTACAAATCACCAGGAGGCTGATATTCCATATTTGTTTGTTCAGCATTGGTTATCTAACCTTTTTATTGATTTATGCTTAGCATAGCAAACACAGAGTAATTTGGTAATAGTGATGTTGAAATAGTGATGATGGCAAGATAAATACATAGAATCAATTGAACTGATAAGCCACCTAACTATGTGTCTTTAATAAGCCTTCCAGTACACAATCCAAAGTATACAGTTGTCAACTATATTATAACTGGAAATGAGCTTGCCCTTGCCATTTACATGAGATGAATGAATCAGTACAAAGTACAGATAATAATTCTGTATTTATAAAATATGTAAACATGTGGACATATATATAGGAAAGTCCACAGCAGCACAATGTCCAAAAATCCCCTACAATGGGGGGTGCAGAGGCCTCAGAGTTCAGGGTGGGAACCCATGTATCCATAAAATCCCAAAAATGGAGCAGCACTCCAAATCCAAGCAGGTAAAAGTGAAGAAGAGTTTATTCCAATACTGGAGTAAGAGAAAGGTGGTAATACACGGAAATGTCGCCAGTTTTGGAGTGCTGCTTCATTTTTTGGATTATATATATATCAGTTTTTAACAGAAATACTGCTTTCATGTGTTTAGAAGACCACAGGACACGCTAAGACATTTAAGAGATATGGGCACATATAGGGTGACACCTAATTGTTTTTAATTTTTTAATATAATTATTGTTTTATATACTTATTATATTTATTATATATACTGTTTAAACTTATTGGTATTATTGTGTTTAAATAATTATTGTCTACACTATAATACTTTTTATGCTCAGTGACTTGCAGCTGTACATATGTCCCCCAGCCTGAAGGAGAACAATGCTGCCCCCACCAAATAATAATGTAACAGTGAGTGGCTCTTGCCACACGGATTTACCATATACCCATGTATATGGACCTTAAACCATGTTAAAACAGAGCATTTTAACTGTGCTTTTTACAGCTACAGTATTTTACAACATAGGTGAATTGTGCATACAGGTCAGAGATTGGCATGTGCCATTAATCTCTAATAAGCTAGTATGTGTCAAAGGAACTTCAGATCTTGATAGAAAGTAGCTGGAGTCAGCATGAATAAGACCAATGTTAGCAGATAAGACTTCTTATCTTATGTACATAGTACATTTTCCCTGAAAGAATTTTGTAAAGTCAAGTTTATGTCAATCATTAAAATTGCTCTACCAAAAAGTTAACTGTATAAACAGCTTTTTCCCACTGAATTGTTACACTTTAGATTTAGGTTAAATAGTTTTTTTGGGAGTAGGTATTTTTTTATATATGGTACCACGTGCCTACAGCATCCGTTTGCATACAGAGGCCGGTGGTGACCCACACCTACGACAGCATAAATTTCAGACATGCTTTACCACTGTGGGAGAATGGGAGAGATGTATAAGAGAAAAGGATTAAGAAAAACTTTAAAAATCCCAGAAGGGAAATTCAGTAAGCAGCAGCTGATACATTAAAACATACACTTGTACAAAAAGAACAATTACACGGCAGATAAAATGGACTTACTATTCTAATAAATACAATATTTACAACATTAAAAATGCACCAAGGGTCACTATACATAATAATATAGTACTTCATCACTACACGAATAAATGACCTTCTAAATCTGTCATTACCAAATTTTACTTGTCTGAACCTATCACTAGTTAAACTTTTTTATGACCGTTAAACATAAATTCTAGTTTATTTTTAAAGACCCCCAGCCATATATTAATATATAATATGAACAACCTCTTTAAGAAGTACAGTGCTGCTTAGTACAGTTTCTTTGTGGGTTACATTGTTAGATTACACAGATGTGACAATCACACATTGGGGCTCATTTACTAAGGGTCTGTGGACTGCATAAACGTAAGATATTCCGACGGTTTCGGATTTGCGCCGCATTTAAAAGGGTATTGTGTCGTTCGGAATCGGATTTTAGCGTAATCGTGCCAACTTTCATGCAACACAAATCGGGGGGTGGGCCATCGGACGATCCGATGGATAGACAAGCCGCGGGATTTAACTTTAAAATTGTGTCGCAAGCCATGCACTTACATGCACCGGGAGGACGATGGTGAACTCCGGCGGACCTGATCGGGGGAAGCGACACATTCAGCAAGTTGGGCGCACAATGTAAGTGAATTGCGGCACAGTGCATTGTCGGGATCTCCTCCGACCCGTGTAAGCAAATGTGCCCCATTGTGTGTACTGCCTCATCATGTAACCAAGACTTGCACCTAGGTCCCTGAGCCTTAAAAGGCTCCAACAGAACCTATCTAAGGATACCAGTACTTTATAAACAATCTCTTATAGTCAGGGGTCTGGCACAGATTCTGAATTGTTGCCTAGTAGGTTACACCTCTACGTGAAGTACAATTCTAGCAGTACTCAGAAAGAAAGCCCAAAGGAACAAGCAGCATTTGTTTGTCTTGATAGATGTAAGTGGACACTCTCAACTTCTTGAGTGCATAAGCGTTTCCTGGTCGGTCGCATACATAAAACAAGTACAATATCCCTGTTTGGTCACCCCTGTTCGTTCCTGCATTCAGGTTATTGCACATCAGCAGGGCATTGTGGTGACAATGGGCAGCTCTTCCTATATATTGGAATGTGCTGTGTAAACATAGATAGCATAGGTCGGGATGATCCAGTATCTTCCTCTCACATGTGCACACTCTCCAATACACATGCTTTCTAGTCAGCAGTTGTGCTGGGATACTGTGTGGTATTCACTACTAGATGTTCAGGGTTTTGTTCAGTCTCGCACAATAAGGTAGTACACTATAGTCACTCAAACAACTAAGGTTTTTAAAACCCCACAAAAATCTGTATTTGCTTTGCAGTTTCATATCACAGTAATCATTTTGTTCATTGACTCTATTATTTCACTGATAAATTTATAACAATATATAATAAAACAAAAAAGTTAATAAATGGTGACATAATATGTGAATACCCTTTATAGTCAAGGATATCTTCTGCCCTAAGAGAGATTTATCTAGTTTTTCTCCTCTTTTGTGAGAAGGATTCCCGATATATTGTTACAATGGGGAGCTACAATATTTCGACAGTTTCCAATTTGCGCCGCATTTAGCAGGGCAGTGTGTCGTATGCAATCGCCTTTTGGCACAATCGCGCCAGCTTTCATGCGACACAAATAGGGAGGGGTGGAAAGCCATTGGATGATCCGACTGATTAGGACTAAGCGTGGGATTTAACTTTAAAATTGTGTCGCAAGACAATGCACTTACATGCACCAGAAAGAAGAAGGTGAACTCCGTTGGACCTGACCAGGGAGCAACACATGCAGGATATCGGGCGCACAATTTAAGTGAATCGCGGCACAATGCATTCTCGTTGGACATTCCGGACCGGGGATTGCGACAGGAACGGGTAAGTAAATGTGCCCCACAATGTATTATCAGCAGGGCCATTGCAGAGCATGCAATGCAGTTGCGTCCATCTCCCACAGAATCTAATTGAGATCGCTCTGCAAGGCAGCCTTAGTTGTCAAAGTCTATGTTAGGAAAGCTCTTACTTTCCTGACCTCTGCAGCTAGAAGCAAGATGGTAAAATGCGGTCTGTTGCTTTTTTTTATACAGTGTTTCCTGTTGGATGTGACCTATACTGTGCATGCTGAACATGTCCAAAAGATGTGATATGAGCCAAGCCTAACTCTATATGTGAATAAACTGGCCAAATCAGAGGGACTGCTAGCTTTACCTTGTAGTCTCTATCAGCCTCTATAGCCCCCACTTACTAAAGCACTACTTGACACCTTATGCACAGGGCCCCATTTACTAATTTCTACACCCAGATATCGTCCTTGTTGCCTTGAGAGGGTGTAGCTGACCATTGGTCTGGGCTGAGGAATTTTGTTCCTGCTACAAGAGGGCTCATCCTGCCACAGCTAGCCAACTGACAGCTTTGCTAGCCCTGGGAGGAAGGAGTTTGTTACCAGTCTGTTATCTGCTGCTGTTGAAGTTCCCATAATAAAGGAACCAAGAGTTTGCAAGATTTCGGTTTGCTGTGTGTGTCTCTGGCCTGCAACTACCATCACAGGCTTTACTTTTACCATCTGCCGGGGATCTGTCACCTACACCAGGAGTGTCTACGGGGAAAAACAGAGATCTTTAGGTGACACTCATTGGGGCTTATTTACTAAGGGTCCGTGGACCGCATTATCGTGTGATATTCCGACGATTTCCGGTTTGTGCTGCATTAAGCAGAGGATTTTGGCGCACGTGATCGGATTTTGTTGCATTAGTGCCGGCTTTCATGCGACACAAATGGGTGGGGGGTTCCAACTGATTCGGACTAAGCGCGGGATTTAACTTTGAAAATGTGTAGCAAGCCAAGCACTTATATGCAACGGGAAGAAGAAGGTGAACTCCGGCGGACCTGAGCAGGGAAGCGACACATGCAGGATATTGGGTGCCCGATCTTAGTGAATCACAGCAGAGTTCTTCCTCGTCGTATATTCCAGATCATGGATCGCGCAGGGACCGGTTAAGTAGATGTGCCCCATTGTGTCATTTTAGGGGTTATAATAAACGGACTTTAGCTACTGATTGCACTGGTATACTCAACAGTATAATCAACAGTATGATCGTCCTGATGCGCTATGTCCTAGCTCACTAGGTAGTGCATACTCATCCTGTATATGCAACAGGTTAAGCTTCATTTGTTGTCATCACCCATAGAGATGTTAGTACTATAATAGGGATCCAATCTTATTTCATATAGAGGTACAAGTGCCTACTATTCTACAGAGCTGCAAGAAATTTGTGTCCTTGCATATAGCCATGGTGACAACGGCTTGTTTACATGAGATCTATGAATCAAAATTTTTCAGACTATGGGCATAAAGAGAACAAGGCCTGTAACTGATATGCTACAATAAATAGTATGTAAAAGTTTAAAACCTTTTAGTTAGGTCAGTAGACAGCCATGTGGGCAGTAACAAAATTTTCCCTCATTGAATGACTTCAATTCATTGCTGGAGAAAGATGTTATAGAAGGAGGCTAGATAATGTTGTTCATTTTAGTGTCAGACACTTTTATTCATATGCAATTAAAAGTGGACCGTATGATTGGTGATGACGCATGACCCGATGGAATAGACATGATGGCGGGATTTATAATACTCTGTTTCCCCTAAAATAGGAAATCCCCTGAAAATAAGACCTAGTCGAATTTCGTTCAGGCTTAGAAATATAAGGCCTCCCCTGAATATAAGACTTAGCACAAGTCATTGCTGCAGTTCCCCCTGCGCCATACATTAGCATTTGTAGATCTTTTGGATGTTGAAAGAGGTTGTGACACGGGGAAGAATTCATGGGATAAAATAACCGAGTGTTGCGCTGCATATGCGATATACAAGCAGATACCAGTACAAGAAAGGCTTATTAAGGAAAGTGGTATTGCAAACATAAGAGACTAGGGCCAATAATTCCAAAAGGAATGGAGTCACAAGAAATTCTCCAAACTCTGAATTTTTATGCTGAGAGTTTGTTAAAGGAGTTGATTTTTTTTGTTCAACAATAAATGTGAATTCTTGTTCATAGAAAAATAAGACATCCCCTGAAAATAAGACCTAGTGCATCATTAGGAGCAAAAATTAATATAAGTCACTCTTATTTTCGGCAGTATGATGAACCCCTGTCCCTCCAAATACATCAGTAGGCTCTGGGCTCATGAGGTATTTGGCTAGGTGACTAGGCACTATTACCAGAGACTTTTCAGTCTTCAGTGGTTGCTGGCTGTAGCGAATGTGCAGGTACGGGCAGGGAGGGCCCTTTCGGCCACTGACAGCAACCCCGTTCTTACCCCTCCACGGCCAGGCATTGCGGTTATTTTAGGCCTTGTACACCAGAAAATTGCCATACAAGGCCTGACAAAAATGTCCACCAATGAATTTATACTGTGCAGGAGGTTGTATTACAGCTTTCAATTCAAGAGTTCATTCAACAGGTTCTGCCATACTTCATACTATACCTTCCGCCTAAGCAATGGAAAGAAAAGAGTTAAACCACTCTTGCAGGTCATGGAATTAACTCTATCATTTGCAGAGTACACGGCTGAGGTGAAACAATGCTTAATACATACATCATCCTGGCCTCTATTACCTTATTGAGATGTGGATCCCGAGTTATGTCATATCCCCTCTTCTTGGTGTACTGAAAAGTTCTCCTGGATTCCTGGTCTTCGACTTGTTTTACCACATGAGAAGCCATAGCTGCTACTAATCCAGTAACCAGGCAGGGTGGGTGCACTGTAGGAGAGCAGCTGATGTTGCTGTAGCTGTGTATTATAGTGTTAGGTGTGTTTGCCTAGTGTATTAGTGCAGGCAGAGCGGATCAGCTGACAGGTCGTGTGTGACACTAGGGGACAGGAGGAGGGAAGTGCTGAGTCACTGACAGCTTGATAGCAGCGCTTGCCTCTGCCTGAAGGCTCCTCTTACTGTTTTCCTGTACAGTTTTACAGGGCTCTGGATATTTCGCAATGTAATCACATCTTGACAATGTCTGTTGGCTCACTAAAACAGCAGGGATCTGCACTGAATTTTCAGTGTTTAGTAAAAGACAGCTCTTGTTACTATGTGGAATCCCTCCACTACTCATGAAGTACAGGCCTCCACACTCCATAGGACTCCATAGATGAGTGCCCCGGTGAATAAGGCAGTGTGTTGCTGGTCATGCAACATGAACATTTCATTCAACTTTCATTTTACCTTTAATGAATTATACAGGAAAATGTCTAATGAAAAGTATCCTGAGGTGAACCATTTCAGGGCTGGCATGTTCCCACCATACATGATAAACATTTCACATTGTGGTCCCATATAGACCCAATCTGCTGAATCTATAGGGGTATCCATAGCTATTCTCAAATCTTCAAGTGCTGAACACCAGATCTTACTCAGCAGTTCACTTTATGTTTGTGAAAATCAGTATTTGTGGTACTGTTGTTGCCACTGTTGCAACCAACCTCCCCAGTAATAAAAAGGCCCACTTGGTAGTCAAGATCATGCCTATTTTAGCTGACTTAGCGAGGCCATGTTTGGGGGGGGGGGGCACTTTAATTTCAATTGTGGCCTGATGCTGGATAAGTCCTCTTGTAAGAGTTTATAAGAGTCCTGTCATGTCATAATCTTCAGTTCAAACAGGTGCTCCATTGTTTGTAGTTCCTGGATATGTTGAGAACTTTGCATCTGCAAAATAAGGACAATATATTTTTTACATTTTCCATCAGTCATATAATCAAATTGATATTTTGCTGTTTAGCCACCATGTGATAGTCTGGAGTCTAACTGCATTTATTGGATCTATTTTCTGGTCCTATCATGTTCCTGTCCATAGAGGTATCAGAGATACCATCTCACCACTGGATATATGGCCTAAATGTTTGGCAGAGATTTATCCCACAATTGCCTCTTTTGGATAGGTCCATACCTGTAACTCCATCCAAAGAGAAGTCCTAAAGTGCTAATTTAGTTTACGAGGTGTTTCTTTACACCATGCCTGATGAAAGCTCTAGTCCAGAGCTGAAACGCGTCGCACTGTACTTTTAATACGTTATGCATATGCTCATTTTATGAGATAAATATTTTTAACAATAATAAAAGAGATTCCTTTATCCATTGGATCTCTACGTCTGCTGTTTGCACCAAGCGCCTTCCTGAACCTCTCGTCGGGCTCTTCCTCCATTCCACATCGTTCCAGGATCCTGGTCCTTGGCAAACGTGGTCTCCCAGGAGTGGCAGCTGCTGGGAAAACCATATTGCCCCTCATAACCCCCATAACCCTTATGCATTCAACTGTGCCTCTCCTACCTCCCCCTTTTGCACCCTATGCCTGTCCACCAAGATCACCGTTCTCCCTAAGCCTGACCAAGGCCCCTTCACTGGAAAAGTGGATTGAATACAGGAGGTGAATCTCATCAAACTTATTTAGGAACTCATTGCTGAGCACTTCTCCATTCTTGAAAAATACTAAGCCAGGTCTGGCTTACTCCCCAAAGCCGCAATACCTCCTGGCATGAGACCTTGGAGTTTCCATGTGAGGGTGCCTGCTGTCCTACCTACTTACCTGATTTAACCTCACAAGAGAGATAGCAACAAATTCAGAACTTGCCAAGATCAAATATAACCAGCACAGGACAAAATATGGACAAAATATTTGCTACAGCTTAACTTATGCTGCAAAAAAGGAGGCTTCCCTGGGATAAGGTGCAGTCAACTCCTAAACAGCCAGCAGGCTAAGGTCATGTTCACACAAACAAAGTACAATGGTACCGTGGCCTAGCCTTTTCTTCGGGCCTGGAAGCAGCCGGGGCCCAGAATTCTGGAGTGGCTGGCGGTTGCGGCCTAGAAACGCTGATGTTGCGGTGCTTGGTATGGGGACCGGAGGGCTCTCCTACAGCGTAGCAGGTCTCCAGCAAGTGATGTGTGCAAGAAATATGTAGTGAGAGGCTGATGTACTGGTTCTCCCTGGGGCAACCCCTGAGTGTCTGTAAGATAAGTCCCTGGGTAATGGATGGGGAGCACATGGTCTGATCCAGGGATCAGACGGAGGCAACGTTGTACAAAATAACTCACAGTTCATTATTGAACAACAGCAGGCAACGGGCTTAAATGGTCTCACAGCAGATTCGGAATACTGGAGTGGTCATGGAGAGGAGTCCTCAGGAATGGCTCACCAGCCTGGTAGTAGATGGAAGAGTGGAGCTGGGGTGGAATTTTGTCCAAACTGTGGAAACTGCAGCTCTGGATTGGAGTCTCCTGATTCTGGTCCTGAGATTAGCGTGATATGTCAGTACTGATGGTGTACCGACGCTGTCTCTCTGTTCACTCTGTCTGACTCGACTGACCATGAGGTCTGGATCAGAAGCCCCTCCCACCCAGGGGTTTTATTATCCTGGTCAGGTGGTGGCTACCTCTCCAATCACACTCCAGTGTACATTGTAAAAGCACAATTGGTTGATAACTCACATCCAATTAACCATTGCCTGTTCAGGCAGGATCTACAGCTGCTGATTACCTAATGACCCATTGCAAGAATCTTGGGTTCATGACTCCCTAAGACAGCTCCTAACTTGGAGAGGGCGCTGTTTGCAACTACTCCCTTACCAATCAGCATCTCCACAGCTGCATAGCAAGAGCCTAGGATGGCGCTGATATAGATATTACTCTTCTTTCCTTTTATTGATCTTCTCACTTATTTCTGTTTTTCCCTGGCCATATCGCTTCTACGTAAGTCCCTTGTAATTTCTTTTTTTTTTGTGTTTTTGCATTTTGTAAGCTTGCTAAATGATTAAAACAGATCAACATTGAAAACATAAATAACATGTAGTCCTCATAGACCTCATAGAGGTCTAGCTATGAGCCTGTGTTTCATGGAATAATATAACATGCATACTGTAGGTTTCGTTGTATTGCAGCACCAGACATTTGTATAATAGTGCTGTTTCTACAGTAGTTTTTTCCCTATAGACTATGTCTTGATTTGCAGGTCTTTTATAGTGGCAGCACTGCAGGTACCATAGAATATAGACGCTTAGGACCAGCACTACTCAAAGTAAATGAGAAAACCTATGACATGCTACATGCTTCATGCTCACATGCAACAACAGAAAAAGAAACATGTCATTTAATATACATTCTCTTTATTCATTATCAATACAAAAGACTGCACACACGATAAATAAAATCAATTCAAAAGGATTTAAGACCCCTAATTTTAACACAAAAAACTCGAAAAACCAATTGACTCCAGTGTAAACCGAGGGTGGGAAATGCATTGGCCACAAACCCCCCCCCCCCCCCAGTATATAACCTGCCAGCCCCTGTAGTATATAGTCAGCTAGCCCCTGTAGTATATATCCTGCCAGACCCCTGTAGTGTATATATAGGCTGCCAGCCACTGGAGTATATAGCCTGCAGGCCCCTGGAATGTATAGCCTGCCATCCCCCTGCAGTATATACCCAGCAAGCCCCCTGTTGTATAAAGCCTGCCAGCTCCCTCTAATATGTAACCTGCCACCCACTGTATTATATAGCCTGCCAGCTCTTGTAGTATATAGCCTGCAGCCTCTGCCCCCAATATAATGCCTGTAGGATAAAAAACTAAATGTTTACTCACCTTCCGACGCCCCTCCGGCAGGTCCTCTTCTATATATCGATCCTCTGGTCCGTTGTAGACACCATGACGTCAGTAACAGTGGTCATAGCAAAAAAAGATCAAACATCTAGTAAAAGATTGCTGAAACTGGAAAATGACATTTATAAGGATCTTGTATTTGGGCAGTGGTGGTTCTTAGATGATATACTTTACTATTCTGTCATAGTATTAATAGAACTGTGTAACTTGAAAAAAATGTATAAGTTCAACATATCAGCAAATTTTGGCACTAAACTAGTACCATCCAATGGTTGTTTAGTGTCCAAAATCTGCCCATCCCTGTTCTTCTAACACAAGATCCATCTCAGCTCCTCTTTAGCAGTCCCATAGAGATGGGGGATACATTTGTTGCAATTCTCATAATTGCTAGATGTCTCTGTAGTTGGGTTTTTACCAACCAGACATTTGTCACCTGTCCTAGGGATATTTAATAAATGGTTACATGGTTTCGATTCTGGAAGACATAGAATCAGCTTTTAGGAGGGAGAGGAAAATATATTTCTTGAAAAAACATTCACTCACACGCAAAGCAATACCCTTGTGTAAATTATAGTTTCACAATACAGGCCATAAGGATTAGAAAAATAGACTTTTTTTTTACTGTGAGTTTGTTTATAAGAATTGCTTACAGTAGTTTAACCCTCTTTTTTTCATAATTTGAATTCCAAACCAAAATGTGTTTCATATACAGATTCCTGTTGACAAAGAACGGAACAATAATCTGGATGATTTTCAAAATCTGAAAATACATTAAACTTGTATGGTTTAACAAGTTTGACCGCTTGCAGAAACAAATGTACATGGTAATGTTTTTCATTAAAATAAATTTATTTAAGATGTTTCTGTGTGGTTTGCTTTGTTTATATTAACAATGTTTATGCATTTCATATAACTGAGACAAGTCCTCAGTGATACTATGTGTTCATCGTGTCTGATCTTTAATTATACTTCATATATACATCATAAACTGACATTGATAAAACATGGAAATTGAAGTGGCCATATTGCACAGAAGCATTCTAATAGCAAATCAGGGGTGATTATGCCAATGGCTGATACTATATTATAGTACATGACATTTGTAAATTATTATAAAAATAATGTTACTGTGAATGTAGCCTTAGTGGAGGCTGCTCCTCTCAGATAGAGAATGCTTTGAAGATAGTTTTATCAATACCTCCCTCATATATTGCTGAATAAATGTAGCCGCTAAATTGTTTTTGTAGCACCTAGATGATATGGGGTTCTGGATGTTATGAATTTATTGGGAATATTTTCACTAAATGGAGCTGATTTTGAGAAGAAGTCCTCCAACATCTAGACCAGACACAGAGATGGGTCATCTTTGAACAGATAAGAGAATGAAATATGAAAGATGAAATCATTCGATAATCCCACCAAAATATGACACCTTACAGAGGTCCATACATCACACAATTGTTTTTTTCTAAAGATTACATTTTTTTTTAACCGGTCCAGGCCCTTTTTTGTTTTTTCATTTCCATTTTCCCTTCCCACCTTCAAAAATCTATAACTTTTTTAATTTTACACTTAAGAGCTGTGTGACGGCTTATTTTCTGCGTAACAAATTGCACTTCATAGTGTTGGTATTGAATATTCCACACCGTGTACTGGGAAGCGGAAAAAAAATTCCAAATGTAGTGAAAATGGTGAAAAACTGCATTTGCGCCATATTCTTGTGGGCTTGGATTTAAAGTCTTTCACTGTGCGCCCCAAATGACATGTCTACTTTATTCTTTGGGTCGGTACGATTACGGAGATACCAAATTAGTATAAGTTTTATTATTTTTTCATACATTTGCAAAAATTAAAAAATCCCGTACAAATTTTTTTTTTTCGATTCTACCATCTTATGGCACTAATAACTTTCTCATACTTCATTGTAGGGGCTGTGGGTGGTGTAATTTTTTGAGACTTTTGATGACGTTTTCAATATTATCATTTTAAGGACTGTACAACCTTTTGATCACTTATCATTGATTTTTTTACAGGGTTAAATGCAGTGAAAACCCGTTATTATATTTTGATTGATCGGGCATTTACAGAGGCAATACCTAATGTGTTTATGATTTTTACTGTTTATTTGTATATTTATATCAGTTCTAGGGAAAAGGGGGTGATTTGAATTTTTAGTTTTTTTATTATAATTTTTTTAAAACTTTTTTTTAATTTTTATTTTTAGTATTTTTCAGACTCCCTAGGGTACTTTAACCCAGGGTTGTCTGATTGATCCTATCATATACTGCCATACTACAGTATATGGGGATTTTCCTCCTCATTCATTACAACATAACAAAAACTATATACAGTGTGTGGTGGTGGGGAGTATTTGTCATCCTGTAATGAGAGAGGTCTGTAATAGACCACAACTATGAGAGACAAAAATTATGTGAAAATACATTGTCTGATTTATTTCCTAATTATGGTGGAAATAAGTATTTGGTAATAACAAACAAGCAAGATTTCTAGCTCTCACAGAGGCTCCTCTGTCCTCCACTTATTACCTGTAATAATGGCTCCTGTTTGAACTTGTTATCAGTATAAAAGACAACTGTCCACAAACTCAAACAGTAACACTCCAAACTCTACTATGGTGAAGACCAAAGAGCTGTCGAAGGACACCAGAATCAAAATTGTAGGCCTCCTCCGGGCTGGGAAGACTGAATCTGCAATAGACAAGCAGCTTATAAAAAATCAACTGTGGGAGCAATAAATGAAAAACAGGAGACACACAAGAACGCTGATAATCTCCCTCAATCAAGGGCTCCACACAACATCTCACCCCATAAGGTCAGAATATTCACAAGAACGGTGAGCAAAAATCCCAGAATCACAGAGGGGGACCTAGTGAATGACCTGCAGAAAGCTTGGACAAATCAACAAAGGCTACCATCAGTATTCCACAAGGGATTCAGATCCTGCAGTGCCCGATGTGACCCCCTGCTTAAACCAGTACATATACAGAAGTCTGAAGTTTGAAGTCTGAAGTTTACTAGACAGCATTTGGATGTTCCAGAAGAGTATTGGGAGAATGTAATCTAATCTGATGAAGCCAAAGTAGAACTGTTTGGTAGGAACACCACGTGTTGTGTTTGGAGGAGAGTGAATGCTGACTTGCATCCAAAGAACACCTTTCCTACTGTGAGGGTGCCAACATCATGCTTTGGGGATGTTTCTCTGCAAAGGGACAAAACTGATCCCAAGCACACCACCAGGGGAAAGAAAGAGTAGCTTTGTAAAAAACTTTTAGAGGTGCTGGAGTGGCCTAGCAAGTCTCCATATCTCAACCACATACAAAACCTTTGGAGGGAGTTGAAAGTTCATGTTGCACCGGCGACAGCCCCACTGCTCTAGAGGAGATCTGCATGGAGAAATGGGCCAACATACCAGCAAAAGTGTGTTCCAACCTTGTGAAGATTTACAGAAAAAGTTTGACCAAAGTCATTGTCATTAAAGAATGGGGCAGATTTACTTACCCGATCCATTCGCGATCCAGCGACGCGTTCTCTGCGGTGGATTCGGGTCCAGACAGGATTCACTAAGGCAGTTCCTCCGACGTCCACCAGTTGTCGCTGCTGTGCTGAAGACCATTGGAATGCACTGGAGTTCACCGTCCTATCGTGGGTGAAGGTAAGCGCCTGTCGAGCAACACCTTTTTTTTTTTAAATGCGGCGGTCTCTCCGAATCCGTCGGGTTTTCGTTTGGCCAGGCCTCCCCGATTTGAGTTGCGTGCAATCCGATCGCGTGCGCCAAAATCCCGGGGCAATTCTGGGAAAATCGGGTAACACGTTGGAAAAATGCAAATCGGGCCCTTAGTAAATGACCCCCAATATATAACACAGTATTGAGATTAATTAATTTTTCACCATAACTTGCAAATAACTTCCTTAAAAATGTATTTGTTTTCCTATTTTGTCTCTCATAGCACACATCCAGCACGCTGAGGAGGAGAGGTGACCCATCCCCTCTCCATAGACATGTCCTATCTTTTCCCCGTGTACGGAGCGGTATGAAATCTTAGATTGCATTGTGAAAGCTATAAACACAGAACCTGATACCAAATGTGTTTACGTGTCATTTTCTGCATTTTACATTTTTCCATCTTTTGGTGTTATTTCTATTGTAAGGCTAGGAGAGAAAAACAAACACAAAATTGAAAAAATGTTGTTGTGTTCAATCTTGCTGGATCTTTTAGGTCTTTAGTTTTTAGTCTATTTATATGCATTACTGATGCAATCCAACCATGTACAGACATTTACTGTATGCTCATATATGAACAAATGAAAAAACAAAACAGGGCTGTGGCTGTTCATTTTACAGCTGCACCCAAATGATAATTACTACTTTACATCATGTAGTGAAGAGTTGAAGAAGAAATGAGTATTTGTCAAGACATGCTTAACATTAAGGTAGAGATACAGGCTCTACCAGGGTACAGAATGCTGAGCCACAATATTTGGTAGCGACTGTCTACAAGGAGAAATCAAGGTTAGGAGATGAAGTCAAGCAATTCCTAGTGTCCATGGGGGGCATTTATCATAATTCTGTCTTTTATCATGTGTGTCTATTTGTATCTCTTTTGGCACCTTTTTATTACAAAATTTACACTGGAGGAGTGTTTTTGTGTGCCTATTCTCCACAGAACTGTGATCAATCCAGTTCACCTGTCTGCTGCTTTAATTTAAAAGGTCACAAAAAATAACCACATTGGCTTGTTACACCAAAATAGGTGCAAATAAATGCATGTGAAAAAGGACATGATAAATGATTCTCATTGTGAGTTTCTCCTGAACATTTAAAAGGGAAGTCCCATTTCAGCAAATAAATTGTGTGTATGTTAAAAAGATATACAATTTTATAATATTCTTTGTGTATCAATTCCCAACAGTTTTCTAGATCTCTGCTAGCTGACATTCTACAGTAAGCTTCATTGTTTACTGTCTATGATCACACAGGTGCATGGCTCGTTATATCACAGAGAGCTACCGCAACTGTGTGATATAACGGCTTGTGCACCTGTGTGACATTACATGACCATGTACAGAGTCCACTGGAAGTAAACATAGAAGCTTTCTCTAGAATCACAGCAAGCAGAGATCTAGAAAACTGTCAGGAAATAAAACATATTGGGCCACATCTATCAAAAACAGTGTAAACTGGACTATTTGCAGTTTGCCTGTGGTGTTTGCTTAGTGCAGAAGATTCATGATTTGTGGTGCATGTTCTACATTAATCTGGTGCTATCTGCGCTGCTCGGACGGAATTGTGAAGTACAGTCCGATTAAGCATTAATCCGCCCCTTTTGGTGCACATTATTTCTGTCTTGTCAGACGCATTTCAGAAGCGACACAAAACTGGTGGAGACACTTTATAAATATATGTGCAAGCAGCTTGAACTTTCTAGTGCAAAGTCATACAGAAAACTGGTGCAAACACTTATAATTGCAAACACTGATAAATGTGGTTCAAAGTACAATGGAAAATTGTTTAACTTTTTATTAAACAAACAATAACATTTATTTGATAAAATGTGAACACCCCTTTAACCCCTTGGTGCACCATGATGTTCCCCAATGTCACGGTGTAGCAGTGAGTGTATAAAGAGGGCTCACAGCTTGAGCCCTCTTCATATACAATGGGTGTTTGCTGAATAATGCAGTGCTGGCAACGATCGCAGGTGTTGACCATTTATATGTCCCTTGCAAACATGTGTGGGCAATGCCATCTAGGGCCGGATGCCACCTCTGTGACATCTGTGTGAGACATCCTGGCATGTCATTCAGCACAATCTATGTGGCACACTGTTATAGATCATTGTGAAAATCTCCACATACTGTAATACTGTAGTATTGCAGTATATCTGAAGATCAGTTAGACCACTATGGGGTTAAAATAGCCAAAGGGGTCTTAAAATAAAGTAGAAAAATGTAATAAAATAATAAAAACTTAAAAGTTCAAATAACCCTCTTATTTAGAACTGATATACAAGTAAATAAACGCATGAAATCATAAACATGTTAGGTATCACCCATCCCAAAATGTCCGATGTATCAAAATAAAAAACCTGTTTATATAACTCAGCGGTGAACCCCATAATGGAAAATAGCCTCCAAATGTCTGAAACAAATTTTTTTTTGCCATTTTGCCACACATATTTTAATAAATGATCAAAAGGTCCCCATAATAGCGGCAATGAAAATGTAATCTGATGGCACCATATACAGCTCTATACACTGAATTATGAAAAAGTTATTGGCCTCAGCATATGGCAAAATGAAAATGATCTATTTTGTAAAAAAAATTATAATTTTTTAAATCTACTAAAACATAATAATACTTATATAAATCTGATATCTCCATGATGTACATACCCAAAGAACAAAGGAGGAAAACCTAAAAACAGGACCCAAAAGAATATGGTACAATTGTGGTTTTTCATCAATTTCAAAATTCTAAATTTCAATTTCAAAATTCTGAATCGTGCTTCTATTATTCCTTTGTAAATGTTTGAATAAATTGATAATGGTAGTAAAGAAAAGGCAGACAGCATGCAAAAAAGGAAAATGGTGAAAGAAGTGTGGAGGGTGTCAAATGTGGTCTGGGTTCCAGAGTACCAAAATAATAGTAAAAAGGTTGACAATTCATTGTGCGCTACATGGGGACTTTTTGTGGCACTACTGGTTGATTTTCAACTCGTGAGTTAGAGCTGTGCTATGCAATTTTCTATCAAACTCTATGAAGTGTATGGACTGTATACTGCAGCTGTATCGCCTTGTATTGCTGTATGCTGCAGCTGTAGCTCCATGAATAGCTGTATACTGCAGGCGTATCTCCTTGTATAGCTGTGTACTGCAGGTGTAGCTCCATGTATGGCTGTGAACTGCAAGTGTAGAGCCATGTATGGCTGTGTACTGCCACTGTAGCTCCATGAATGGCTGTGTACTGTGGCTGTAGCTCCATGTATAGCTGTGTACTGTGGCTGTAGCTCCATGTATGGCTGTGAACTGCAAGTGTAGCTCCATGTATGGCTGTGTACTGGGGCTGTAGTTCCATGTATGGCTGTGTACTGCCACTGTAGCTCCATGAATGGCTTTGTACTGTGGCTGTAGCTCCATGTATAGCTGTGTACTGTGGCTGTAGCTCCATGTATGGCTGTGAACTGCAAGTGTAGCTCCATGTATGGCTGTGTACTGGGGCTGTAGCTCCATGTATGGCTGTGAACTGCAAGTGTAGCTCTAGATATAGCTGTGTACTGCCACTGTAGCTCCATGTATGGCTGTGTACTGCGGCTGTAGCTCCATGTATGGCTGTGTACTGCGGCTGTAGCTCCATGTATAGCTGTGTACTGTGGCTGTAGCTCCATGTATGGCTGTGAACTGCAAGTGTAGCTCCATGTATGGCTGTGTACTGGGGCTGTAGCTCCATGTATGGCTGTGAACTGCAAGTGTAGCTCCATGTATGGCTGTGAACTGCAAGTGTAGCTCTAGATATAGCTGTGTACTGCCACTGTAGCTCCATGTATGGCTGTGTACTGCGGCTGTAGCTCCATGTATGGCTGTGTACTGCGGCTGTAGTTCCATGTATGGCTGTGTACTGCCACTGCAGCTCCATGTATGGGTGTGTACTGTGGCTGTAGCTCCATGTATGGCTGTGTACTGTGGCTGTAGCTCCATGTATGGCTGTGTACTGCCACTGTAGCTCCATGTATGGGTGTGTACTGCCACTGTAGCTCCATGTATGGCTGTGTACTGCTCATGTAGCTCCATGTATGGCTGTGTACTGCTCCTGTAGCTCCATGTATGATTGTGTACTGCGGCTGTATCTCCATGTATGACTGTGTACTGCAAGTGTAGCCCCATGTATGGCTGTGAACTGCAAGTCTAGCTCTATGTATAGCTCTGTACTGCCACTGTAGCTCCATGTATGGCTTTGTACTGTGGCTGTAGCTCCGTGTATGGCTGTGTACTGCCACTGTAGCTCCATGTATGGCTGTGTACTGCAAGTGTAGCCCCATGTATGGCTGTGAACTGCAAGTGAAGCTCTATATATAGCTGTGTGCTGCCACTGTAGCTCCATGTATGGCTGTGTAATGCGGCTGTAGCTCCGTGTATGGCTGTGTACTGCGGCTGTTGCTCCATGTATGGCTGAGTACTGCCACTGTAGCTCCATGTATGGGTGTGTACTGTGCCTGTAGCTCCATGTATGGCTGTGTACTGTAGCTGTAGCTCCATGTATGGCTGTATACTGCGGCTGTAGCTCCATGTATGGCTGTGTACTGTGGTTGTAGCTTCATGTATAGCTGTGTACTGCCATGGTATCTCCATGTATGGCTGAGTACTGCTCCTGTTGCTACATGTATGGCTATTTACTGCAGCTGTAGCTCCATGTATGGCTGTGTACGGCAAATGCAGCTCCATGTATGGCTGTGTTTTGTAGGTGTAGTTCCATGTATGGCTGTGTACTACGGCTGTAGCTCCATGTATGGCTGTGTACTGCGGCTGTAGTTCCATGTATGGCTGTGTACTACGGCTGTAGCTCCATGTATGACTGTGTACTGCAGGTGTAGCTCCATGTATGACTGTGTACTGCGGCTGTAGCTCCATGTATGACTGTGCACTGCAAGTGTAGCTCTATGTATAACTGTGTATTGCAGGTGTAGCTCCATGTATGGCTGTGTACTGCAGCTGTAGCTTCATGTATGGCTGTATACTGCAGCTGTAGCTCCAGGTATGTCTGTGTACTGCGGCTGAAGCTCTGTGTATGGCTGTGTACTGCGGCTGTAGCTCCGTGTATGGCTGTGTACTGTGGCTGTAGCTCCCTGTATGACTGTGTACTGAGGCTGTAGCTCCAGGTATGGCTGTGTACCGCAGGTGTAGTTCCAAGTATGGCTGTGTACTAAGGCTGTAGCTCCATGCATGGCTGTGTACTGCTGCTGTAGTTCCATGTATGGCTGTGTACTGCTACTGTAGCTCCATGTATGACTGTGTACTGCAAGTGTAGCTCCATGTATGGCTGTGTACTGCAGGTGTAGCTCCATGTATGACTGTGTACTGCAAGTGTAGCTCCATGTTTGACTGTGTATTGCAGGTGTAGCACAATGTGTGATTGTGTACTGCAAGTGTAGTTCTATGTTTGACTGTGTATTGCAGGTGTAGCACAATGTGTGATTGTGTACTGCAAGTGTAGTTCTATGTTTGACTGTGTATTGCAGGTGTAGCACAATGTGTGATTGTGTACTGCAAGTGTAGCTCTATGCATAGCTTTGTACTGCCACTGTAGCTCCATGTATGGCTGTGTACTGTGGCTGTAGCTCCATTTATGGCTGTGCACTGTGGTTGTAGCTTCATGTATGGCTGTGTACTGTGACTGTTGCTACATGTGTACTGCAGCTTTAGCTCCATGTATGGATGTGTACTGCAAGTGTAGCTCCATGTATGGCTGTGTACAGCAAGTGTAGCTCCATGTATGACTTTGTATTGCAGGTGTAGCACAATGTATGGCCACCCTTCGCCCTCGGCCCAGCTAGTATAGGAATAGTATAGTATAGGGAAGTAAGGTTCAGTTTACACGGCTTGTGTATAAATGTATATATGATTATATAAATGTGTGCGTATAAGTGTATACAAAGTGTATAAAAATGAGTGTATGAGTTTAAAACTTTATGTGTGTGTATGTAAATATATAAATGTGTGTACATGAGTGCATAAATGAGTGTGATTGTATAAATGTGTCTGTACCAATATGTATAATTTTTTTTTATGGGGAAGGTGGGCCCCATGCTGAAATGAATAAATACGTCCCTCGTACAGTTGTGTGAATGGGGCCTACGTGCTGCCTGGCCTTGCATGAGAGCTGCCACACTGTTACTAAACTAGATGTGGTGGAAGGAGCCAGCACTCTGACTAGCTTCTTGCAGCTCTAACAGCTCTGGTCTAGTTGTATTGATTGATGTCTGACTCTTCTTAGTGAGCTTGATCATTAGGCTCCACTCACTAAGAAGAGCCGGCGCTTCTGGCTCCTGAACAGCTTTCTATTAAATATGCAACAACCCTGTCAATACATAGGCAAGGAGGTAGCTGCGAATAGCACCCTCTCCATGTCAGGATCCATCTGGGGAGCCTGAGCAACTTAGGAGAACTTGCAGAACATGGAACTTGGAAAGGCAAAAGTTAACTTGTGTTTGGAATTAGCCAATGATCTGTCTGCCATTGCAGCTGGAGTATGATTGGAGAGATGCTACCACCAGACCAGGGGGAGTATAAAAAACGCTGCTGGGTGAGAGCACATGGTCTTATCCCAAGGAGAGTGTACAGCACACCTTCAGTGCTGCAACAGATACTAATCTCCGGCCTACTGCCTGATACACAGGGCAAGTCAAGAGACTTGATCCCAGAACTGCAGCTTCCACTACTTGGACACAATTCTTCCTGAACCAGCCCAGCCTGCATCTATCTGGCTGTGTGGAACTTTCCTGCGGACCACTCTCCATGACCACTCCAGCAACCAGAATCTGCTGTTTAACTGTTTTTGGGCCACTTCCTGCTGTTCAATAAAGAAGTGTAAGTTGATTTGCACAACCTTACCTCCATCTGATCCCTGGATACGGCTGATTACCACCACGAGCTCCCCCATCCATTCCACAGGGACTCATCCTACAGACACTCAGGTGTTTGCCCCAGGGAGCCAATTAGGTTAAAGGGGCGTGGTGAGCCAATTAGGGGCAGGGTTAAATGAGCCAATTGCTGTAGTTCACGTGAAAGAGGCGACTGGTCCGTGAGAGACCCATCACTATTCTGGTGAGCCAGAGAGAGCTGGGTGAATCCATTCCTGCTCCAGCAGCTTATGTCAAAGCTGCTGCTGTGTCGGTCTGACACTCTCTCCTCGCCAATACAGGACATGACAAACAGGGACCCTGGGCATTTATGTTTGTGGAAGTGATGTCCAATAATGAGAAAAAGTTCAAAAGGTATGTATATTTTTGCAACCCATTGTATCATAAGGAAGTAATCCTGATAATCTTTGGGATGCAACAATTACAGCATCTAAGGATCATTAACAAAGAGTAGAATATTATGTATCCCCATGCGCCCAGATAGTTCCCCAAATTTTACTTTCGTCTTTACAACAATTATGTACATGAAAAATTGCAGCTGTTTTGTATAGCGTGCATGCCAGAAAACTCTGCCCCTATGGGTTTCCTTGGAAATGCTCTATTTCTATTGAAATATTCATATTTCCTGTGTTTTGTATTTGTTTAGGTACAATGCAAGGACTGATCAGCAGGAAGAAAGTCTACTCCCTTCCTAGACCTGTTGACAGATGGCTAGTGGTCATCTGTCTGTTCACAGTTACTACTGTATGCTTCTGTTTTATCACTTTAAATATTGCTTTTTTCATAGTAGCATCTTGGGGCACAGTAGCATGACATTTGCCAGATGAGGCTAGCATTCATGGAAAATAATAACATAATAACATCAGTCCCCTCAGCTAACTTACAATTACTAGCCAATGTATGAATATTTCTCAGAAAAAAATTTCATTAACTTTTCAGAAGCATAAAAACATTTATTGTGGTGGACATCTAGCAGTGGGTCACTTATAATAGATTCCTGAGTGGGTGGAAATAGCTGACGTACATAATACTGTATGTTCAATGACTACTCACAGACGGAAGGTCTTTGTACAGTATTATCCAATTATTATTACTCTTGTAATGAGGACTGTCATGAAAAATGCAAGGGGATATCTCTATATGGAGGGGGCATGTGTTGAGGAGGCATGTGCTGGGGCTATCTATATACGGAGGGAGAATGTGCTGGGGCTATCTGTATACATAGGGGACATGTGCAGTGCTGAGGCTTCATTATATAGGACATGGGAACGTTGGGTCTGCTCATCTCTGTATATAATGGGAAACTGGTGTTCAGGAGGGAAGGGGCCAAAAAAATATCCAGCTAGGGGCCACAAAATGCCTAATAGTGGCCCTGTCAATAATGGAGATTAATAGAATTATAGCTTAATGGTTGAGTGAATTAATAAATGAATAGGGAAATAAATATATAATGAATCAATACTTAGGTGAAGTGTCTTAAGTGTATGGACATCATCACAGAGTTGTTCTGAAGCCACTGCTTTGTTATTTTAGCTGTTTGCTAAGATCATTGTCTAAGGTCATTGTTTGAAGGTAAACCTTTCGGCCCAGGCTGAGGTCCAGAGCACTCTGGAAGAGGTTTTTTATCCAGGATATCCCTGTACTTGGCCGCATTAATCTTTTATTCACTTGCAACCAGTCGTCCTGTCCCTGCAGCTGAAAATCACAACACCATAGTCTTCTATTTCTCATAGTCTGAGCATCCTTCATGTGTTTTTTGCATACTGTACCCAGACTTTCATATGTTTTGAAAGTCAGGGTGGTGTTTAGTCATTTTCCCTGCTATCTGCAATGGTCTTCGTGTTCAGAGAGAGAGAAATTGTCAAGTCCATAACTAGCCCAGGTAATCTGACCATCACCCACAGAGAGGGACTAGCTTAACCTTAGAGTAAGAGACAGTTTTCCCTTTCCTGGTTCTGGTAGCTCTCTTTATACAGTTTCCTTGTTCTTTGTAAACCGTGACAAGAAGCTTCCAACTGCACAATCTGCCATATAGCCCCCACTGGTGGACTTTGTGGAACTTTCTCCCATCTCCCTACTGCATCTCTTGAGTTTAGCCGCATTGATCTTGAGCTTAATCTTTACCTCTCTCACCAAGACTCTTCTCCCACTATTTAGTTTGGCTGGACAGCCAGGTCAAAGAAGGGTTGTGACCATCTCAAACTTCTTTCATTTAAAGATTTTGGAGGCCACTGTGCTCTTAGGGATCTTGAGAGCTGCAGAAATTTTTTAGTAACCTTGGCCACAATTTTTTGGAGCTCCTTGAGCAATTGCTTAGACCTCAAGTCCTTAATCACATCCAATCAGTTTAATTAAACACAGCTGGACTCCAATGAAGTAGAACCATCTCAATGAGGATCAGAAGGAAATGGACATCATGTGAGTCAAGTATGAGTGTCACAGCAAATGGTCTGAATAGTTATGACCATATGATATTTTATTTTCTAATTTATTAAACAAGAAAAACTATTTACATTTATTTTTTTCTGTCAAGATGGGATACAGAGTGTACATAAATGAGAAAAAAAGGGGTCTAAATACTTTCCATACCCACACAGAGCAGCCCAGCATGCCCAGATGCCACACTTACGCCGTCGTTCTGTTTATGATAAGCATCCTTACTATCCCACAGTGCATAACATCCAATAGTATCCAAATAACCACCCTAATGTTTATTAAATATGTAATAGCTATCAAGATCTGTTTCTTCATTATACTAAGTTCTCCTCTTCTAAGTAAGTGAATCGCCCAGATGCTATGACTATTCTAATTAAGGCTTCATCCACTTCTATGTATCTGTATATGTATCTTGTATTTATGTGTAAATATGGATATGTGTATGACGTATGTATATATCCATGTGAATATTCTTCAGTGCATTCCCACAGTCATCTCACAAACGTGTTTATACACAATTTTTTAATCTTGGCATATTTTTTAAACTTGTTGTACCTTTCTATGTTATATAATCATATATACCGTATTATATTGATAACTTTAATCATTGGTTGTTCATACACAATGTTATCCTTCATTTATTAATTTCATACTTTCCCTTTATTACCTTTTTTGCTATTGTAACCTAATTTTTATATCTTTTAAATTTTTGTATGTACAGTTTCGGATCTAAACTTTGGCCTGCTGAAGACGCTGCTCCAGCATTGAAATGCGTTGCCTAAACATAAAAATGAAATATAATTTTAAGCCATTATCTTTTCATGTGTGGTATGTCTTTCTATAACCCCATTTTTTCTCTACACTTTCCAAGTTATCACTGGGTCACATCCCAGCTTGGGGCCAGACGCAGCAACCCAGCCCTATTTTCATTCTCTATTTTTCCTTTTTCACCTCCAGCTATTCAGGCCACGTACACATATTCAGACCCCCAAACCCAACATCTCTAGATATTTATGTACTTCACAGTACTATAATAGTTTATATAGTTTATATTAATTATTGTTTGGCAAATAATTAGTTATTCAAGCCATGTAATACCAGCTTATGTAACCCAACATATACTGGATATGTGCAATAAAAACACTAACTAGTATAAAGATTGAGGCTAAACTTCTGATTTACTTATGAATATGGAAATCTATTTTTAACATTGGGATTGTCATATACTGTTCTTTACACCACCATAAGCCCTCGTCCCCTCAGGGCCTGATGATTTTTCACGTTTTTAAATGTCAGTTAATTACATACCGTTTTTTCATTTATGATAAACCAAGTTATTTTGTATTTCGAAAAATAGATTTGCAAATAGTTTTTTGTATAGTTTTTAATGCATATTTTAGGCCTAAATCAAACAAACATAATGGAGACCGATATGTGGCTGCATATCGCTCCCCATTGCCATCTATGGCGCCCGGTCACCGTGTGCGTTGTTTCACCCTACCATGACCACGTATGGCGAAATATAAAACATGTCCTATATTTTACCCCGTTACGGTGGTTGCCCTGCGCTGCTCCATAGAGAGGGGAGGGGTGAGAAGCTGATGTACATTCCAATGTTAACACTTTTCTTGCAGAATTACCTGGCCTTGCTGGCTCCTTAGGTCTATTACAAAGGCACATCTAAAAACAAAGTTTGTATATGTTTATGTTGCTGTGTGAAACGATGCGGTTTGGATGGAGATCAATGGTATGTGGGCCTCCTGTGTAATTACAAGGAGACATACAATTTAGAGGAAGAAAAGATAGCTTAACACTTAACCTTGATTTTTATAGAACTTTGAAACACTGTCAAGGAAATGTAGTTACCCTGTACTTAGACAAGAGTTTGGAAACTTTTTGCACAGCTCTTTTATGTAGGAAAACCAAAGAAAATCAGCATAGACTATGCACTGTATATACTCGAGTATATGCAGAGTTTTTCAGCACTATTTTTGTGCTGAAAAAACCCCAGTCGGCTTATACTTAAGTATATAAATAAAATAACCTTACATACTTCCCCTGAGTGGAAGTGGGTAGAAATGGGTCCATGCACTCTGCTTGCGCACACGTCAACAGTGGTGACACATTTTCCCCAAATTGATCAAAAACAGTGCAAAAGGTCCAACCGTGCACCGGACCACCCCTTTTGGTGCACAATCCTTCTGTCTTGTCGGACACAGCGTAGCTGTGACACAAAACTGCCGCAAACGCTTTATAAACACACGTGCAAGCGATTTCTTCCTAGTGCAAAGTCAGACAGAAGACTGGTACAAAGGCTTTAATAAATGGGGGCATAATGTGTGCAAGGGCAAAGCTACAGGGAGGTAAGTACTGAGTTTAGATTTTATGATATAATGAGGTGCAGGGCATTTAATTACTGGGGAGGCTGCATTGGCATTTCATTACTGAGGGAGGTAGCATGGAGCATTTCATTACTGGGGGAGGCTGCATGGGACATATCATTACTGGGGTGCATAGGGCATTTTATTATTGGGGGAGAATTCAGAGCATTTCATTACAGGGGAAGGCTGCAGGGAATTACATTATGAGGGGAGGCTGCTGGGCAGTATATTACCGGCGGAGGCTGCTGGGCATTTCATCCTTTGGGGAGGCGGAATGGACATTTCATTACTGGGGATACTGCAGCTCATTTTATTACTGGGGAGACTTAAGTCAATGGGGGCTTATTAATCTAGCTCCTTGTCTACCTATTTATCTATATATCTTCTATCATACAATCAATCTCCTCTCTCTTCTACTGTATCCATCTCTCATATCTATCTATTTATCTATTTATCTATCTATTTATCTAGATATAATCTACTTTATATTTCTGCATCTATAAATCTATATCATCTTTCATTTTCTATCATCAATCTACCTATCATCTATCTATCTCCTATAAAAATCTCCTACAGTCCCATATTACAGATTGTCTTACCATACTACTGTATATAACTACAAAGTTTTATTATTGTGTAGGGCTAAAGGAAGCAATATTACTGAATGTGACTGTTCATAAAATAGTTTTATTTTGGGACCCCACTTTGTCTACAACTGACCCTGTCTGCAGCCCCTACATTCTCTGATTGAGTGAGTGCTAATACTGCTGACTCGGGAATCCTTGCACACAGTAGTTCATTTATTCATAAAATGAATCAAAATATTGCAGACAAAAGGGAAAAATTATATAATTCCATATTTTTTCTTGAAAATTCCAATATTTACTAAATTAGACAAATCATGAGAAATAGAAGCCGTAAAATCTAGTTTATGTATTGTTCTCATCACATAATTTCACAACAACATAATACTGATAAACATAATTACTACTGATACTAAACAGTTTCTTCCAGTATCCTGAAACATATGGCTAGCTAATAGCCATCATAGAGCATCAGCCTGAGCAGCCTAGTAACGTGTAGATAAGTAGATCAGGATAAAGGGACAGACCTGTACATGTAGGATCACATTCTGCACAGATCAGTGCTTGTCACTGCCCTCTGCCTGTGGGAAGCACTGCTGCATTAGCCAGATATAAGGAGGGCTGTACTCTCTGGTACCTTCACTTCACCTCCTACATTTATCCTCAAATGTCTCTTGGTGTAAGTCAGGCTTTCCAGCACTACCCTGTTACTCCCAGGCCCCCACTTTCTGCCTCCCCTCCTCTTGTATGTCCCTCCCCTCTACATGGGCTGGAGGTGCACTGAGTCCTGCTATTACCTCCAGGATTCAACCTCAGTGTCAGCACAGAGAGGGCATGAGGATCTGTCTGCCTGATGACTGGTGATCACCTATTCTTTACTAGGTAAGACTAGACCATAACCTCTGTAGCACCTGCATAAAAAAGCCACTTGCATGAAGGTTGATGCCTTGAGTATACAGCTGTATACAAAGAGGATGCTGATGTGACAGATGACAGCTTATGCTGCTGCACACTTTCCAGGAAACTAAACAGATGCAAATGTGTATCTATATCTCTCTATACAGAAATAGATGTGACTTGTGTCATTGGCTTGAGGTGTATTACAGTATCATAGTGATTACAGTTTGCTGATCATTGTATGAAATACTTTATCATTATTATTACTACCTGGCTGTAGGTAACTTAGTAAAAGTGTGCACAACCAAGTATCTCTGCAGCTCTCCTCTTCATGTGTTACTGTATCCTTGAATTCTTGTGTTCTGTAATCAATGATCTGGAAACAAATCAGTCTTGTAGTTTTAGGATATGACCCAAAAATGTGGTTCCCATATTAACTTCTCAATTCCTTATCCTCTCTCTACTAATTGCTGGAATTAAATCATAAGTCCTCCCTGGAAAAGGCTCTGCAACATATTAAATCAGGATTGTACACAGGGGGCTTAGTCTGGGAAGGTCATGGAAAGTTTTCCTTAAGGGCAATATTGGACAAATAATAACATGTGGACTGAATTGATATTATAGGTTATATACTCAGGTCTGTACACAGGTTCCATGGCTGATACCGGAGCTAAATTACTTTCATCTACCTGGATAGATCAGATTAATAGAATACCCAAATCCTAATGCTTATCCAGTGGTTTGGAAACACCCAGTCTAATGTTATGATGTATTGGATATGCACATAATTCAGTAACCTGAAATTATTTCAGCTAATGTAGAAAAGATAGATTGCTGAAGAGCATGAGCAGAGACATTGTAGCCTTGCAGCCCTGAGGTCCTGGGTTCACCAAGAGCAACGTCTACATGAGTAGTTCATTGTGCATGTGTCTAGGGTTTCTCCAATTGTCCCAAAAATATATTAAAGGTAACATGGATGGAATTAAAACTAGTGAATGTTGAATTCAATGACTACCCAGTTTCACAACTTTCTGAACATCGTGTGTGCCACATTGTTGGAAGTGATGATCAGTCATTAAAAATAAAAAACAAAAATAATTCACAAATGGGTTAAGGATATAGTATGAAAACTAGTCTGATGTACAGTAGACTGGTGCAGAGGTTATATGGTTACTTTCTGCCACCTACTGGATGTATCTAGCATTACATAATAGAGAAACCATAATGAAAATCAGGATACATTAATCCGGCTTTCCCCATATGCCACATAACTTCAACAAATTCAGTAGCGGTGTACACAAACTAAAACGACGACATGGTCTTTGTAGTCTCCACAGCCAAAGTGGTTTGCAGGATACAGAATTCTTCTAAGAACAAACAATTGCAGAGTATGCAAATGTTTCTTTTAGTTTGGCCAGCTGTATTACACCACAATACTTCAGTCCCTGCATGTAAACTCCAGCAGCTTGTTCTCATCCCAGGCATGCTGCTATTTACCAGAATTTATGTTACATGGCCCAGTATTTTCTTGGCTACAATTTTGTTCCTATTTCATGTAAATTGCATACAATAATGAAGAAACTCAGTGATGGATGATATGTCTGACAACCTCAGAGTAAAGTATTTGGGGTTTGCAAGGGAGTGAGAGAAGTCTGGAATATTTCACTGAGTCTACTAACATTACTTAGATTCCCACCAGCACTTAGGTCCCTAATATGCTTGACATTAAGACAGACCCTGCATTATGTGTCTTGTGCACCAGAGTGCTGATGACTTGTCGTGGGGTATTAGTATAGAAGTGTCACTTGTCTGCCATTAGGTGGGTTTATAAATGTCTTGCACAGTGACCTGGGATCACCTAAAACACACAACATGAAGTTAGATATAGTTCAGGCTACATTAAAAGGGACCAGCTTTTTACCTAAAATAGCACCCTGCCTCAGGTAAGGTATGAATTTCCTTTGTAGTATTTTTTGTTTTATGTGGAAAGTCAACTGTTTACCTGTTAATGATCTTTTGAGCAGAAAAAGTCACTTTTTGCCCGAGATGCTGAAAGACTGAAGGGGAAGCATCATTTTAGATGTCCATATTAGATTGCATATCATAGCTATATAGTATTTAGTACCCTGCTTTTAAGATATCCTACCTAAATGTACTGTTAGTTTAGTGTGGTTACAGCTGGTGACAGGTCCCCTTTAATGTATAAGTGGGAATATGTAGCAATGCCAATGTTGGATACTAACACAGAAATTGAGTATGCATTTGTTTTGGCACACAATCGTTCAGTGTATGTAACTGGCTATTTGTCTATGTAGTGTGCTAAATAGTAAGCTACAGACTGCAAATGATAGACACAACAGAAAAAGAGCAAGGGAAGGGTTAATACTTTGTATATGTAAAACAGACATGATTTATGTATGTTTGTATGTATGTTTTGTTTGGAAATTACTTATTTTAATGTATTTTTGTTTCTAGGTCAGTAGCATCGGGCAGAATGCATCTCCTACATCTGGCACTCCTCCTCCTCTCTACTCTGATGCCAATTATCAGCAGGGCAGATGATGAAGTTGAGGAGGGCTTCAAGTGGCACATCCAGGAAATCCCTCAAATTGTCAATTCAGAGGTTATCCAGCTTAGCAGCCCTAGGTTTCAAGCAGAACCGCTACAGGAACTCCATGGAACTTGTGGAATTGAATGCCAAAAGAACATCCCACCCCCAACTCAGGATGAGCTTGAAAACTACCTTTCTTATGAAACCATGTTTGACAATGGTACACGCATCATTACTAAAGTAAAGTTTAATCTGCCTGTCAGCAGTAATCAGACCAGTTCTTCTGTAAAACATACCCTACGAAGAAAGAGGCAGATTTATGGCACAGACAGTCGCTTCAGTATATCTGACAAGCATTTTATGACCAACTATCCATTTAACACTGCAGTTAAGCTGTCTTCTGGCTGCAGTGGTGTCCTTGTTTCACCCAAACACGTGCTAACATCAGCCCATTGTGTACATGATGGCACAGATTACATCAAGAATACCAGCAAGTTGAGGGTCGGTATTCTTAAAATCAGAACCAAGAGGGGAGGCAAAAGACGCAGGGGTGACAAGAAAAACCGAGAAAACCCACCTACTGATGCAGATGCAAGCATAGCAAAGAAGGGCAGAAGAAAGCAAAAAAAGCCCATACAGAAAAGGTCTGCACCAGAGGACACAGAGCAGCCACAGCAGAGATCTAGTACAGACAAGAGCTCCATGGCTGGAAAACCTTCCTTCCAGTGGACAAGAGTCAAAGCCATTCAGATTCCCAAAGGCTGGTTCAAGGATGTATCAAAAAACATGACCCTGGACTATGACTATGCAGTTCTGGAACTTAAACGCCCACAGAAAAAGAAATACATGGAGCTTGGAATAAGTCCTGAGATCAATAAGATGCCTGGCAGTAGAGTGCACTTCTCCGGATTTGATGATGACAGGCCAGGCCAGTTAGTCTACCGTTTTTGCAGTGTGTCGGTGGAATCTAATGAGCTGTTTTATCAGTACTGTGATGCAGAACCTGGATCTAGTGGTTCTGGTATTTACATCCGTCTCAAAGAACCAAATAAGAAAAAGTGGAAGCGGAAAATCATTGCAGTCTATTCAGGCCATCAGTGGGTGGAAGTTGGTGCTGAGCAGCAGGATTACAATGTAGCTATAAGAATTACTCCACTCAAATATGCACAGATATGTCTCTGGATACATGGCAACAATGCTGAATGTTCTCATGGTTGAACCGTTTCCAAATTTCTACCTGAAACATATGGAAGCAAAGTTCCACAGAAACTTATTTAAGGCTTTGAAGGTTCAATGCAGATTTTTAGGACATGCACTATAAAAGGTGAATTCCAGTGCTTGTTCTAGTAAAACATCAATGATTGTAATATAGAAAACTAAAGAAGGAACACCGCAACCTACATGAATGAAAGGAATTCTATAATGTAGATATTTATTGGAAAATAGACAACTCAGGACTCCCCTTACATGCAAATTGTTTTAGAAAACTTACAGAGATGTTTGCAGAGATCGGAAGAAATCACTTTGCATTGAGACTTGTTTTGTTATTGTAGAAATCAACCAACGCAAGACAAGAGAAGAAGATCTTGGTGTACATCACATGGCAAGAAATGAAATACAAACCATCTTGTACTGATGCTTGCCCCTGAATTACTGGCACATGCTGTATGGGACATGGTAACTTATGTGGATAATGCACAGTATTGTTAGAACCCCCACATAGTTTGTAAAGCATATTCATTCCACATAGTGTTTCTCACTGCCAGAACTCTGTAAGGTTATTTGGACCCTAAGTAAAAGTGCCGTTTGGACTAATGTCAGGTATTATTATTCCCAGGTATAGTAGCTAGACTTGTTTTATTAAATGCTTGCGATTGGAAAATCATAGAGATATGGTGGATGTGCCAAGAAGTAAAGGTGATCTGACAGAAGGCCCCAATCCCATATATTTTACACCCATCTTATGGGGTGTCTATGGGGTGAATACAGAACCCTACTCTCCTGGAGAAAGCAATATGTAAGGAATATATGTTCCTTTACTGGAAGAGAGCAACTTCCCAAGTTAGAGATATGAAGGAAGAATGCCCAAGTATAAGCAATCAGTGATTGAGACCGAAGTCTTGTACATGGTCATTTAACAGAGAACGAATAATGACCACAGGATACTCAATATGATTTATACTGTACTACCCTGTATGCAATGCAATTACTACAGTGTAGGGAGCAAAGCAGTATGTCTCTAGTGGAGATCCATCAGAAGAAAGATTTCTGAGGAGAGAAACTGATAATGACACATATGATTTGTGTCAATGCATAGATGTTATTTACCACATATCTCAATGCCCCTTCATATAAATAGAATTGTAAAAGCCTTGTAGGACGTAGATGAGAATTAGGAATGAATCATGGTGAAGGAGTCAGATTCTTCTGGAATTCATTGGCTGTAAGGATGTAATTTCATATAATCATATCCAAGGTTTGAAAAATACTTTAAAGGGTTCACAATTTTGATGTTTTTTCTGCTCAATAAAGTACTGTCTGCTCCAACCCACAGCCAAGCATAGTTTAGAGAAGTTTCTGTACCAGAAAGGCTAATAAGCCTCTCGTCAGAAGGTCGTCCTAAGCTGAAGCAGACATACGGACCACACCCATCTAACAGGAGATCCAAAAATAATAATATTTTTTGATCTTGAATACTATGCCGTTATCAGTGGAGTGGCACCCATTAAAGAATGCAAGGAGTTGAAGTCTATAGGTGGTGAAAGTTCCCCTTTAAGTCTGGACATAAACAATTACAAATATAATATGACATAATGTACAATATCGCCATCTGACACTCCACAATTATGTTTGTTTGGTTAAAGGACAGTATATAAGTTACAAATGAACCGTAGATCCTCATGTAAAACTTTAATACGTCCCACTTCTGTTAGAAAATACACTCAGTTTGAACAAGGGGTAATTTTCTTCATAATCATCAAAAACCTGTACAAAACTTATGGGTTTTGGAGCAGATTTCAAATCCAATCCACATAACTGTAGGGGGGAACAGGTGCAAGTCTTTCCAGCGGCTATACAGATAGATAATGGTATAGAGCCTAAAATATGTCTAATAATTAGTGTCTTTCTTTCGGAGAGAGCCAACCCACTCTCCTTTTTACCAAAGTCATCTAACTGCAGATTTATTGTGTCAGTCCAGATGTGCCTCACTTACTTTACTGAATACTCTGTTATAGTCCAGTATGATGTTGCTTCCTGTGTACCATTTAGTCTAGAAAATATGGCCGACATGAAGTACATATGTCAGAGACCAAAGATAGCTGTGTGGATATGGCCTCAAATGGGATGTCCAAGACATGAAAAATATGGCTGCTTTCTCCATAAACAATGCCACCCCTGACCATGGGTAGAGCATTGTACTGAAGCTTAGCTACATTCATTTCTATACAGCGGAGTTTCTCTATGGGAACAAACTAGGGTAAGGTACAGCATTGTTTTTGGAAGAAAGCTACCAAGTTTTTCCAAAGTTTGTACACCCCCTTAAGGTTATTTCAGATGTGAGGAAACTTACATAGTTTTAGTATAAGGACACCTGCACACTATTGTCTGTATGTCAGCTCGATCCAACAGACTGTACACCTGGCACAGAAGGAGTCATTGCATTATACTGAAATATGATGTCTGGACTTCAGGTCTGCCGGACGGTCTGCAATTCAAGGAATCAGACCACCATATGGGCTGCACAAGATTGTGTACAGGAGGCCTAATGCAAATGAATGAGGGTTGCAATTCATAACCCATACTCAATGGAAATACCTGCATGGACTTCAAAGGATTGCAAAGGATTTTCTGGCCTCTAAACTTCCATCTCTGTAGATAATAATTAAACTGTAAAAAGTTGCTACATTAGGGACTTTTGTGCTCTCTACTAAGTTTGCATAAAATGTGCTTTTATCTTTATGTCCTGAATCAGTCATTGAATAATTTCATTGATATTCTAAGAACAGTGGTTTCCCGCAGTATCATTTCCAGCCCTAAGATGCCATGCTATACTATTGGAACTGACTTGTTTCCACTGATGATTTGTGCATGAAGGTTTTATATGTTGCTAATTAGGACACATACACATAAGAGCATCAGACATATACTGTAAGGAATGGTTATGGTGCTAAATATGTTGAGCCATTCATTAAAGATATGTTGAATAATAAGTGGAGCTTATTTACTTAACTGTCATGAGACACATGACACACTTTGCTAATGTCAGTGAAAAGAGCAACAATGAAACAACATAAATGGATTCTTCTAATTCTACTGGTTTATTATTTCGCAGTATGGGCCCAGTTCACATCTCTGCTAGGTCTTCAGTAATTTCCTTCAATTATATTGAGACAAAACTAGCAATGGGTGAAGAATCGCTGGAAGACTTTCATATCTTCCGTGTTGGACCTCTCCTGGTTTTGGCTCACAATAATTGAAGACCTATTGGAGATGTGAACTAGGCTTTAGGCATTGTCGATATTTGTTTATTGGACTGCACTCATAATAGAGCACGTTACAATGCACACAACTCATGGGCTGTGTAGTAGAGAATTGCAGCATGTATTAATAAAATATGTCCAATGATTATATACAGTTGAAATCATAAGTCACTAAAAGACACCTATGCATGTTTTTCTCACTATCTGACATGAAATCAGAATAAACCTTTGCTGTTTTAGGTCCATTAGGATTACCAAAATTATTTAGAATTGTCAAACGTTTGCATAGGAGTAACATTACTATGCCTTAACATAATCATATGGGTTGTCCCAAATTATTTAATGTCTATGGAAGTTTCTGATTTATTTATTGGCAGTTAATGAAATACACACCTGTGGCTGTATTATATTGCACACAATGCTTCTTCGTGTAAAATCACAGGAAAGTCTAAATAAATCAGCTAAGATATCAGGAAGAGAATTGTGGACTTGCACAAGTTTGGTTCATTCTTAGGTGCAATTCCTAAAATCGTGAATGTGCCTCGTCAATCTGTATAGACAATTATACACAAGTAAAGGCAAGATGGGAATGTCCAGCCATCATCTCAATAAGGAAAGAGATGGCTTCAGCGCACCAGAGTGTAAGCAAAAGTTCCATGAACGCAAGAATAAGCTCTTGTGAAGATGCTCACTGAAGCCGGTAAGAGTGTGTCATTAATCAAAATTAAATGAGTACTCTATTGACACGGGCTGAATGGCCACTCTGCAAGGAAGAAGCCATTACTCCAAAAGAAAAGCCAGATTAATGTTTGCAGATGCACGCAAAGGAAAATAGACCTTAAAGGGGTTGTCTGAGAGTTAGAAAAAATAACAAGGTGGTTAGGGGGCTGCACAATCAAACAAACATGTTTTACCTCCTCCTGCGCCACAGTCCCTGCTGTGCTCATGTTTGTTTCCAGGGGCAAGGAAGCTCCGCTTCAACAGCTTCCAACTTCCCTTCTCGCTATTTTTCTAACTTGACAACCCCCTTAACTTATGGAGACTTGTCCTGTGGTCTGACGAAACTAAAATGTAACTGTTTGGCCATAATGACTAATGTTATGTTTGGAGGTAAAAGGGGAGAAGCTTGAAAGCATGAGAACACCATCCCAACAGTGAAACTCGGGGGAGGCAGCAACATGTTGTGTGTTTGTTTTGCTGTATTAGGGACTGATGCATATAAAATAGATGGCATCATGAGAAACGAACAGTATGGGGCACATTCACTACCTGTGTAGTGTGCTGGGGGCGCCAGATTCAGGATTTCTGCCGCACATTCATCATGAATCTGGGGCCCCCTGTACAGCTGCGATAGTATGCTCCACTTTTTTGGTGCACAGTTTGGGGTGTGCAGCACAATTCTGTCAGACTTTGCATATTAAATCTGGCACATGGTCCGACTGAGCACCGGAACACCCCTTTATTTGTGTTACATGAAAAGGATTGCTTGCGACACAATTGTGGTGCAGGCACTTCTTAAATACCCGTGCAAGCAGTTTGCACCAAAAAGAACGTGCAAAGTCCACCAGAAAACTGTTGCACGTCCTTAAGCACACAACTGTAGGGGGAAGTATGTATGGCCGGAAGCTTCCGGACATATATACATCCCCCATAGACCAGCAATGGCCGCACGGAGTGATACGGTGCCGTACGTGTCCGGTCTTTCCCTGTATATCAGTGTGCATGTAGCCTTTGTAAATGTGCCCCAATGTGTCAATACTGAAGCGACTTCTTAAGACATCAGCCAGGGCATTAAAACTTGGACACAAAATGGGTCTTCCAAATGGACAATTACCCAAAGCATACTGCAAAACTGGTTACAAAGTGGTTTAAAAGGAAATCAACCACTGAAAATAACAAAAAAAAGGCTATAAATACTTACCTCCGCTCATCTTCACCTTGATCCTGGTGCTGTCCGTCGCCAAGCTTGACACACTGGGAACAAACTAGAAAACAAACTTAAAGTTAGCAGCACAGAGTGCGAGGACAAGAAGTCCGGTACTCCAGACTGCTTTGTTATGCGCACCGCCACTTCCCTTTTGGTCATCTCAAGCCCTGATCTCAATCCTGTTGAAAATGTATTGGCTAAGCTGAAAAGGCAGATGCGAGCAAGGCGGCTACAAACATGACTTAGTTACACCTGTTTCATCAGGAAAAATGGGATACAATTCCTATGAGAAGTTTCTGGAAGGATATCCAAAACTTTTAACCCAAGTCAATAGTATCAAATACTATTGAAATGTATATAAACTTTTGACATTGCAGAAAGTAAAAATTCTCTCATTATTCAGACATTTGGCAAATTATTTTGTAAATCCTATTTGACCTAAAATGGGAACGGTTTATTCAGATTTCATGTCTGATAGTATGATAGTGGCTTTTTATATAGTGTATGTAAACTTATTATATAAAATTAGCTGCTACAGAGATTGACAAAGTGCACAATACTAGTTAGGATGTGCGGCAGATGATATAGACTGTCTACTAGAGAGTGTCTAATGGCTTTCTGGTCCATTTCCTCCATGGATATACTTGAATTTTCAGATGACCTTCTGAATCAAGCCTAAATGTTATGCAAACCTAAAGATCACATATGGTTGACCTATCTGTAGTATAAAAAAACATTTCATTTTTGACACAACTGAAAACAACTAAAAACTAAATAAACAAAATAAAAGTTATCTAGCTTTTAACACAGTTTGTGCAGCCTTTGGTCCTCCACATTAATAGTTTAGCCCGAGGACAACTTTTCAGATTTTAAAAGCAGTACTATCACGTATAAGGCTCCTTTTGTCCCCCCTATGTACAATTACATCGATAAATACTGGTCTACACTGGCACAAATATTTAATAAAGTTGGTATTTATCATTTATCTTTTAGCCACACTCTTTGCTCTCCACAATTTTCGCCTCCCTAAACAGTATTTTGGAGGACTAACTGCATAAAATGTGTCAGTTATCACATTTCACCTTTCCTTCCCACTTGCCCTGACAAATACCATTCCAGGAAAAAGAAAATAAAACTATAATGAGACTTCCTCACTAAAAATATAGAATTGTTTACACATAACACCATCAATAACTAGCAGAACGGATCTAACATTTTCCCCTCAGGACAGCTATGGGGGGGGGGGGGATTATATATAGAGCCGTTTCACAGTTCTAATTTCCTCTTGATCAAATAATCCTAAAAAACACTTAAGGAGGTCTTCAGACCTAGGACCTGGCCACATACTATAAAAACACAGACAATCCAAGAAAGGTAATAATTTACCAATACACAAGCTCCATGGATCCCCTTCCCTCCGGTAGCCCACCCTCTTCCTTTGAGCCAGTTACAGAGGAGGAAGTGTCCAGGCTCCTTTCCTTCACTTCCCCACTACCTGCATCAACAACCCCATCGACCCACAACTCCTTCAGCCTCGCTCTCTCCAGAAGTTACTATTCATCTGGATTAAGTATTTAACCTCTTTGTTTTGGTTTCCCTCATTTTGGCAAAACAGCAAATATTTTTTGTACATATGATTTTAATGTTGATATGATCACAGGGATAACAAAGAATAAAGAGGAAGTGTCAGTTGGAGCAGAGAATGAAAGCCATAAAAACAGAACACAGCGTGTTTTCTTTTATTTTTCCAATTTCACCGCATTTTGGATTTTTTTCCCACTCCAGTACATCGCATGGAATATTAAATGGCGCCACTAAAAAGTGTTAAAAGATTTTTGCAAGCCAACTAACTATTTAAAAAGTTTTCATATTTCATATTCGAGTAAAAATGGCAACACATAAAATGACCATGTTTCATTCATCGTCCATAGTTTGTAATATCGTATTGCAAGTATAGCGTCCGATAGTTCTAAGGGCTTCACTGAACGTACATGTGTGAACCGCGCCGTTTCAGAAGTAGCTCCTCCTCCTTCAGGCATGCGCAGTAGAAGCCAAGGTGTGTATATATCACACTTGATTACATAAGCTCCACAATCTTAAATACTTCACTATCACTCTTATTACACATTCCTAAAGCTAGCCATAGTACACAAACTATCTCTAAACATAAAATAATGTTCTCTTATAAAAAAAAAAAACATAAAAATTTCATTGTTCATTTAACCCGTTAGGGAAGCAGTGTTTTTTCTCTCATGTCTTGCTCTCCACCTTCAAAAACGTTTTCATTTTTCCGTGTACAGAGCTGTGTGCGGGCTTATTTTGTGCAAACAAATTTTACTTTTCCGTCACATTATTATTGCATGCCATGTACTGGGAACCTGGAAAAAAAATCCAAATGTGGAAAATTTGAAAAAAATCACGTTCACGTCACGTTCTTGAAGGCTCAATTTTTACGACTTTCACTCTGCGCTTCAAATAACACCCCTGCTTTATTCTTTGGTTTGATACGATCACGGTGATAAAAAAATTATATAGAATTTATTGCGTTTTAACACATTTTCAAAAGTTAAAACGATTGTGTACGAAAAAGCAAAAAAAATAAAATAAAAACAATTTGGCATCTTCTGACGCTAATAACTTTTTCATACTATGGTGTACTGCGCTGTGTGAGTTGTCTTTTTTTTTTTTTCCAAAATAACCCAAAGTTTTTACTGCTATTTTGAGGTCTGTGCGACATTTTGGTCCCTTTTTATTCCATTTTTTATGTGAAATAAAATGGTGTAAAAGTTGCATTTTTGACATTTGAGAGCCATTTTCCATTATGTGGTTCACCGCCGGCAATAACCGGTTTTATATTTTGATAGATCGGGCATTTTGGGATGCGGCGATACCTATTGTGTCTGTGATTTTACGGTTTATTACGTTTTATATCAGTTCTAGGCAAAGGGGAATGATTAGGTTTTTAACTTTTTTTTTTACTAATTTTTTAGACAATCTAGGGTATATTAATCCTAGATGGGCTGATCGTTCCTACCATATACTGCAACCGATCGCCACACCCCAATGACGTTGTGGGAAGCAACAATCGGATCCAAGATGGCATCGGATTTAAAAGCCGCAATCAGTGCAAGCACCGACCGTGGTTATTAGCGGTGGGGTTTCCTGCAATATGCAACAAACCCCACCTGTGTATGAAGGGGGCTCAGCCCGTGAGCCCATTTTATACAAGACCCACACCTCTGTGCCGTACAGCTACGGCGCAGAGCGTCAAATGTCTAAACCATAGGGGTGGAGGGTGCACAACTCTGTAATCCAATATACCTGCCTCTAGAGGAGTTTACACTCTGTGTGACTATCTGTGCCTTCTATCTGTTCCACAATTAACGATCGGAGATCCTATGTGATATCTCTTTAAAGTGTTTAGCTACTCCTGTTTCATACTTCCCACTATTTGTCATTTTAGATTTATCCTCACCGTTTACAGATAGTAGTTGTTTAATGGATGATTTATGTTTGTTTAAGCAAATTGTAATACTCCACGATGTCTCTCCAACGTAGGCCATGCAACGCGGGCAATATAGCATATAAATCACATTTCTACTTTGGCATGAAAAAAAAATTTGATGTCTATTAATGTGCCTCTACCAGGGCGATTAAACTCATCTCCCCTAATAAATCGCTTTACAATGTTGGCATTTCAAGCAAGGAAATGTGCCTTTTTTTGGGAACGTAAAAAAGATTTTGTATAGAGATTTTCTTTTTATATTAGAAACGTCAGATTTAATTCCTCTGCAATAGATTTTCCTTTCTTATACATGAATTGGGGCTGGTTCTTAAATAATTTACCATATTTGTGATCATGTTGTAGCACTGACCAGTTTCTAATGATAGCTTTCTTAATCACATTGGCATGGTGGTCATAGAAATGAACAGGACTTCTTCTTCTGAGGTTTTTTCCGTCTTACATCTCTCGATTTTTTTTAAAAACCAATCCTTACTATTTCTTATCTCTCATAGCCTCTTTCTATGCATTTGTATGCAGTATTTAGTATCGTTACTGCAAATCCTTCTGGCCCCGATGAACAAACCTTTTGGCATTCCCTGGAACGTTTGTTGGGCATGCCGACTATCTTGGGACAATAAACTATTTCTTTGATAGAATAGAATAAAGGGTAGAAACAAATTTATGTACATTTTCTGTATCTCTCCGAACTTCTACGTCAAGATAGAGTATAATCGGGACATTATAAAATAAGGTAAATTGTATGAGAGTGGCACGTGTTCAGATAGGAAACAAGCCTCATTTAACCCCTTAAGGACGCAGGGTTTTTCGGCTCATTTCTCGCTCTCCAACTTCAAAAATCCATAACTTTTTCATTTTTACGTGTACAGACCTGTGTGAGGGCTTATTTTGTGCGTAACAAATTTTACTTTCCTGTAATGTTATTTATTTTAACATGCCGTGTACTGCGAAGCTGAAAAAAAATCCAAATGTGGAAAATTTTTTTTAAAAAACCGCACGTGTGTCACGCTCTTGTGGGCTCAGTTTTTTCGACTTTGACTGTGCACTCAAAATAACACCTCAGCTTTATTCTTTGGTTCGGTGCGATCGCGGTGATACCAAATTTATATAGGTTTTATTGTGTTTTAATACATTTTCAAAAATTAAACGAATGTGTACAAAAAAGAAAAAAAATTTTTTGACTGACGCTAATAACTGTTTCATACTTTGGCGCACGGAGATGTGTGAGGGGTCATTTTTTGCGAAATGAGGCGACGTTTTCATTGCTACCATTTTGAGGTCTGTGCGACATTTTGATCATCTTTTATTTAATTTTTAATGTCATGTAAAAAGGTGTAAAAGTCGCATTTCGGACATTTGGGCGCCATTTCCCGCCTCGGAGGTCACCGCCGCCCGTAACCGTTTTTATATTTTGATAGATCGGGCATTTTGGGACGCTATGATACCTAATATGTTTGTGATTTTTACTGTTTATTATGTTTTATATCCGTTCTAGGGAAAGGGGGGGGTGAATTTTTAATATTTTATAATTTTTTTTTATTTTTCAAACTTTTTTTTTCTTTTTTTTTTTTAACTATTCTTTAGACCATCTAGGGTACATTAACCCTAGATGGTCAGATCGCTCCTACCATATACTGCAATACTTCTGTATTGCAATATATGGCATTTTTACAGCACATTCATTAAAATGAGCCACTGGCTCATTGTAACGAAACTGCAGAAGCCATGTAGCCTCGTGTCAAAAGAAGACCCGAGGCTACCATGGCAACCGATCGCCGCCCTCTGATGACGTTCGGGGGCGCCGCGATCGCAATAAAGATTTTAGGATCTAAACTGAGAGCTTCACTCACTGCTTGCATTCCTTCTACATGTGGTATATTAGTATACAAGCTTTTGCTATCCAAAGTACATATAATAGTAACCTTTGAAGCATCTACCTTTACTAATTCATTTAAAAAGGAATTGCTATCCATCAAACAGTATGGTAGTTTTTAAACTATGCTTTGTAAGAAAGAATCTACGTAGACTGATAAAGGTTGGAAGACTAAATGCACACTAGACATGACTGGTCAACGGGGGGTGGTCTAGGTTCTTATGGATTATGGGAAGCAAATACAATATAGGCAGACGAGATTGATCAACACTTTGTAGATAGACTCTGAAATGATGCCATCTTCTTCTGACTCCATTAACATTTCATCAATTTTTTTTTTTTAATAGCAGGATCTCCGATTAAATTTCGATGTACACTAGTATCATGTAGTGGATTTTCAGCTTCTTGGCAATAATCCTAGGGATTCATGATGACTGTCGCTCTGCCTTTGTTGGTTTTTTCACAATAATTTTTTCACAATAAAGATAATTGGACTTATCTTTTTTTAAGGACGTCAATGCTTCTTTTTCTACTTTAGTCATATTTGATATTTTTAATCCTTACATTTGAGGCTGCATTCACTTCATCTTTAAAGAGGTATTATCCCTCCCTGCGGCTGGCACGTCCTCTTTTGATGTGTATTATGGGCAAATTTGATGTGTATATAAGGTATGTGTGTATATTCTGTACAGGTTTGTAAATACTGTATGTATTGTGTATAAATGTATATATAAGTATATAAATGTGTGCGTATAAGTGTATACAAGTAAATAAAAAAAGAGTGTAAGCGTTTAAAACTTTATGCATATATAAATGTGTGTACATGAGTGCATAGAAGAGTGTGTTTTTATAAATGTGTCTGTACCAATATGTATAATTTTTATGGGGAAAGGGGGCCCCATGCAGAAATCTGCTATGGAACCCAAGCTCTCCTAGCTATGCCCCTGGTTAGAGTACAAACCATATACAAGCAACTTGATTTTTCATCCATTTCGTGATGAGCTGTATAAATGTATCTCCAATATAATATAAATGTATAAAATTTCTAGTTCAAGACCACAAAAGAATGCAGCAGACAGCACACAATGACATCATGGTGAGAAAATAAGAAATCTTTTATAATGGTCTATGATACCATAACATTGTCCAGGGCAAGGATTACAAGCCTATATATAAAATATATATCTCATAAGATAAACAACATCAAAGGAGCGAGGGATAAATAGTGGTTCTTGTGCTTGTGAGTTTTAAAAGGTCAAATCTGTCAAACTAAGGCAAGTATCTGCCAGAAGTCATAAACAGAACCTTATAAAAGGTACTTGGAACTGCGTCAACTATTTATCGTGCATGTGGAGCTTTAAAGTAGCGTTCCTATTTGGAAGGGGGTAGGTGGAGATGCTTGGAAATGAGCACACATCATGGCACCATAGGATATAGGAGATATCCTATAGTTTGGCAGATTTGCGGCAAGGCCCCGGTCTGCCTATGGAGGGAGGAGGGGTGAAGAGCCATAAATCCTCCCCCCATCGGGATCAAGCCCCAGAGAGCACATGGGCGTGAGAATAAAACCTTAATTTGCGATCGACCACCGCATATATTTTGTAGCATCTGTTGCCCCATGAGGTCTGTCTGGCTTTAGCAACTCCAGTATCAAAGTAAATCTTAAACTAATCTCCTATTCACAAGACTGTTGTAAGGCGTTTGATCAGTGGATCAAAAAGATTGAATGTATAATATATATATATATATATATATATATATATATATATATATATATATATATATATATATATATATATATATATATACACACACATACACACACACACACACACACACACTCACCGGCCACTTTATTAGGTACACCATGCTAGTAACGGGTTGGACCCCCTTTTGCCTTCAGAACTGCCTCAATTCTTCGTGGCATAGATTCAACAAGGTGCTGGAAGCATTCCTCTGAGATTTTGGTCCGTATTGACATGATGGCATTACACAGTTGCCGCAGATTTGTCGGCTGCACATCCATGATGCGAATCTCCTGTTCCACCACATCCCAAAGATGCTCTATTGGATTGAGATCTGGTGACTGTGGAGGCCATTTGAGTACAGTGAACTCATTGTCATGAGTCTCAGATGATTCCAGCTTTATGACATGATGCATTATCCTGCTGAAAGTAGCCGTCAGATGTTGGGTACATTGTGGTCATAAAGGGATGGACATGGTCAGCAACAATACTCAGGTAGGCTGTGGCGTTGCAACGATGCTCAATTGGTACCAAGGGGCCCAAAGAGTGCCAAGAAAATATTCCCCACACCATGACACCACCACCACCAGCCTGAACCATTAATACAAGGCAGGATGGATCCATGCTTTCATGTTGTTGACGCCAAATTCTGACCTTACCATCCGAATGTCGCAGCAGAAATCGAGACTCATCAGACCAGGCAACGTTTTTCCAATCTTCTACTGTCCAATTTCGATGAGCTTGTGCAAATTGTAGCCTCAGTTTCCTGTTCTTAGCTGAAAGGAGTGGCACCCGGTGTGGTCTTCTGCTGCTGTAGCCCATCTGCCTCAAAGTTCGACGTACTGTGCGTTCAGAGATGCTCTTCTGCCTACCTTGGTTGTAACAGGTGGTGATTTGAGAGTGGAGAGAGCCACAGCACTCGGTACGGTTCAATTCCAAATCGTCTTTATTATAACATCATCAGGCATAAAATAGCAACGTTTCGATTCCAGATGAATCTTTCTCAAGCATCTGGAATCGAAACGTTGCTATTTTATGCCTGATGATGTTATAATAAAGACGATTTGGAATTGAACCGTACCGAGTGCTGTGGCTCTCTCCACTCTTATGCTGTTTATGGGACTCTGAGCACCGGATCCCCAGCTGCGAGCACCAACCAAACCTTCTAGGAATATCCAGGATTGCTGTCCTTTTCTCTTTTTTCAGGTGGTGATTTGAGTCACTGTTGCCTTTCTATCAGCTCGAACCAGTCTGCCCATTCTCCTCTGACCTCAACAAGGCATTTCCGCCCACAGAACTGCCGCTCACTGGATGTTTTTTCTTTTTCAGACCATTCTCTGTAAACCCTAGAGATGGTTGTGCGTGAAAATCCCAGTAAATCAGCAGTTTCTGAAATACTCAGACCAGCCCTTCTGGCACCAACAACCATGCCACGTTCAAAGGCACTCAAATCACCTTTCTTCCCCATACTGATGCTCGGTCTGAACTGCAGGAGATTGTCTTGACCATGTCTACATGCCTAAATGCACTGAGCTGCATTAGAAATTAGGTGTTGACGAGCAGTTGGACAGGTGTACCTAATAAAGTGGCCGGTGAGTGTGTATAATATATATTATATATATATACACACACACACACACATACATACATATATACTGTTTGGCGAGGCTGCTGCTGGTCTATTCATCAAAAGACTGTAGAACAGATAACAAGGAGGACCTTAGATCTGAGCCAAACCACCCCACTAAAGGGTATATTATTATAAATCATAAACTAAAAGAAATGTTGTTTATAAAGAAATATTATGTTTGTTTAGCCAAAAATCGCAAATCAATAAATAAAAAACAGACTCAACCAGCACTTTGCATTTGCTTCTGTTCAAGGTGTTTATTGCATCTCACAGGGCATACATGCACTGGGTCTTTAAACCATGATACAAAGGAAAGCCATTTTGAAATTGATTTTAAATACTTCATCCCCATTTAGAGTGTATGTTTTCCCCACAGTTAATTCAGATACGACCATCGAATAAATAATTAAATTGAAAGACTTACAACAGGTGAACGTCGTTCCTACCCAATAAACTTCTACAAACAGCTGCCAAGCCACTTGTAACACTGATCAACAGTGACCTTATTTGTTTGCACCAAAACCTTAAGCCAAAGCAGTCAGCACACAACAGGATGAGTGTGTCAACGAAAAATGAAACGCGCACAATATGTACAAGGAGGGGGTGGACCTATCGGATCCACGTGGAATTCAGTCACAAAACATGGTACAAAACTACACACAGGGAACTCAGAAGAAAAAGTGCTAAAATAAACACAAAAACAAGATGAATGTACAATAAAATTTAAGATAAAAAAAAAAAAAAGAAAAATTGAAATACTCCACGGAAAATAGTAGCCCTGCTGCAACTACAATGAAATGATACTTCATTTTGCAAAATGGACCAATATACTCATTTTGATGCAAAAACGGAAAAATATAAATTAAAATATATATTATATTTAAAATCAACAAAAAGATAAATATGATGTACAGTATTTCTGATATGATTTGTCTCTATTGGAGTGCATAACTATATACGTGGAGGAAGATTTTCATATGCATTGAACTTATAAATAACTTTGAACATATAAAGTACCACAAAAACAAACTGTTTGTTTTTCCACAATTTACAGTCCAGTGGGTAGTTCTCACTCACACACAAAACAAGGGTTGTATTGGAGTGTTTTTTGCTGTGATCACACAAGGTTTCATATTTGATAGAAGAAACAGGGATGTCCAAACAGTATATACATTGAAACGTTCCAAAAACACAGACACATCTGTCCAGACTGCTCAGCACACAACAGCTGCGTGTTCTGCCCCCATCAGACAGGGGCAGGAAAAGCACTAGAAGGCATGGGGGAAGTTACACCTTATGAAAAACTGGGAAAAACACAGAAAACTCAAAAACACAAAAATGAACAAAATATGATATATAGTAGCGGGTTACTGCTAGGGTAATACAGAATCCTAATGGTTACTTTCACAGCTGTGCTACGCGTTTCAGAAGAGAGAAATCTAAGCACTGGGTTTGGTACTGGTGGCTCACTTAGAAAACTCTGAGCAGCATTCTGTTCTTCCAAGGCTCCAGACTTACATATTCAGGTCACAAAACAGAATCTAGGAGAAAACAGAAAACTACATCAGCTTTACAAACAATTACTTGAACCTGCACTCCTTTTTTCGATAAAATTGCAGATCCTTTAGGATTTTATTTTTTAAATGATCAGATAACTAGCAACTTAAAAACACAGTTGTATCCACAATGTTGCTGCTACAACTCCTGGCTCGTCTCAACAATAAATGATATATGAAACCTGGTAGTTTAAAAGAAAATTACAACTGTAATAACCCCCACCTCCCCTCCAATCCATTGCAGAAAACCAGTTTTTGGCACAACACACAACACAGAAGTTTTTGTGGAAACTATGCTCATGTGGATAAATTTATTGTGTATTGTGCTCCAACCTTGATATCCCTCACAAGTGCAATTAGCACCCTGTATACTAGGAGGTTCCAGTTTAACGCACAATCCTGTCAAAACCCGGATAACTAGGATGCTGGCGCAGGCTATTGTAAATGCACCCTGTTGGCAAGTCTCCGTATTGCCCACTTGCCATGGAGGTGGTTTAAGGGGAGAAAAGTCGCAAATCCATGCGATATGCTAGGAATTGAAACTTTTACGTCTTGTACACGAGAATTAGTGTATAAGGCAGGATAAATGCTCCCCAAGGAATGAAAGAATGATGACAGTCAAAAAGAAGCTTATATAATGATAGCACCGCCTAGTGCAGTGGTGGCGAACCTATGGCACGGGTGCCAGAGGTGGCACTCAGTGCCCTTTCTGCGGGCACTCAGGCCATCAGAGTTCACCAAACACTGAATCTTCCTACAGTCCCAGGCAACTTAAGAGATGCTGCTCTAAGCGCTAGCTATTTTAAAGTGACACTTTATTGGCTGTTTGGAACTGCGGGAAAAGTGAGAAGGTGATAACAGAAGTGCATTATCTTTGTAGGTCCTCCTGCTGGACCCACCATTCCTCCTGTATCGAGAGAAGCTACAATGGTAGTTTGAATTTGCCCTCCTCTTGTCAACTGTACTGTTGGCCTTAGGGGGCCGATACAATTGAAAGATGAGGAAGAACAGGGAGCATTAAGTTACTGTATAAAATTCCATGTTGGCACTTCACGGTAAAAAAGTGGATTTTGGTTGAAGTTTGGGCACTCGGTCTCTAAAAGGTTCGCCATCACTGGCCTAGTGGATACATTACTGATGTGTGACCCAAACCTTTGGAGAATAAAGTATCCAGGCAGCTTTATTTGTAATAAATTGGGACCCAATCTCTGCCTCGACAAAATCAAACCGAGTCTATAAACATTCATTGCATGAGACTCCACAAACAGTTTAGCTGCATCAGCCCTTTACTACATAGCAGAGAAGCACATTGTTTTGCTGAACCCCAGCTGGTAAGAACTTTGATTTAAAATTCAAGTATTTACTATAAAAAGACAGTCCCCATTATACCGTACAATTCTTGTACAAGAAGTGAAAACATCTCATGTCACATGTCAGGTTCCAAGGGAAAATATAATCAAAGGGAACTTACAGGAATTACCTTATTAACTTACAGATTTACAAGAAGTCCTTGATGTTGAGATCTGCTAATGGATCTTTTGTGGGGGGCTTTTTGGGGCTTTGTGAAGCAGGAGTCATACTTGGAGATAGCTAAAAGTAAAAAAAAAATCAAACACATAAAAGATACAGTAACTGAAAAACAAATAAGCATGGAACTTCTAAGAAATCAATTTTACCGGTGCGCCAGGAGCAGAGGCTCCACCGAATGACGGCCTGATCATAGGTTGGCCATACATCATTGGCTGTTGGGGCATAATCGGTACCCCTGTCCCGGATGCAGGCTAAAGAAAAAAAAGAATGTAGGAACGTCAAATGTGTAAACTTTTACTAGTAAATCCTAATTATCACAACTGATCAATAACTAAAATTCTATTCAAGTCAGTATCTAAAGGTATGATTCTCAGTACTATATCTATGTTCCATTAGATTTTTTTATGAACCATTAGAGAAGAGCTATAATCTGTGATGGAAGTTTAGTTGAATTCTTTACAGGGAGCATAAGGTTGTCCGAGACATACCATATGCCTCATCAATGGTTGCAATTTGGAAAAGGTAATACACAATGGGGGTTATAGACTTACATAATAATAATAATAATAATCTTTATTTATATCGCGGTGAACCGCAGTAGTGAAAGGGTTAAAGGATTATAAAGTAATACATTAAATCATTAGCAATAAAAACAAGTTTTGTAGACAGATTATTGGTGGTAGACCATCCTCTTATGCATGCTCGTTACCTCTAGGGGATGATGACAGAGGTTCCAGCTAACTCTAAAGAAAACTGGAGAGAAAAAGACTTTATAAAAGCCGAGCATGCATAAGAGGATAGTCTACCACCAGTAATCTTGTGGTAGATGTCCTTTAAATGAAACCCAACATCAGAAATCTACCTATTAAGGTAGATGTGACGGTAGGTTGCTAGTAACGTTCCAAGCCGTAATCTAGTTTTACCAAATCGTAAAATACATTATCTCAGCGATCTACACTTTTATTATTTCTATAGCGGTTGGGCTCCTTCATTGCTCTGTGCATGAGTAGTGGCCCCGGCTTCAGGGTACACGCCAAGGACAGGTAAGAGGAATGGCAGAGGGTACTGCTACGCAGTAGCCACTGCCGATGTATAGCAGATTAGGTAGGTAAAGTGTAGTTTAGAAAGTATTTTTGGATTTGCTCGAGCTTAATTTTTGATACTAGATTTCCTTTAAGCCTTTTCTAAATAATTTAACAGAACATGTAATAGGATATATTCAATTTCAATAATGGGGTTTCTAAATGGGGTGTTCCATTTAAGTAAAAAGTTATATTGTCCCATGTTAGAACACTTACCATACCAAATCCTGCAGCGGGCTGTGCACCTGGAGCAGCACTTGCTGCTTGGCCTCCCGCATTGCCTGGAGGAGCAGATCCTTGCTATAAAAAAAAAATTAAAAAAAAAAATGTACTTATTTTTAAACTTCTTTTATTGTAACATATACGACATGAGTTCATTATTTTGAAAACTGAATTCTGTGAAGCTGCTAGCAGATTTGAAGTCCCATAGAAGTCAATGGAGAACAGGACACAACTTTGTCTTCGACTCCATTAACTATATGTCTTCCCTAACAAAATACATTGCAGTAAAACCTGAAAATCCAAAGCAGATAAGGTGAACTAAAGATCCCCCATTCTAGTGATTGTCGGGGGTCTAGCAGCTGGAATTGTGGAAAGGGGATAAATATTACTGATGAGACAACTCCCTTCCTCAAGAAAAATGGAAACTACTTTCTAAAATGCTTCAGTAAATAAACTAAAAATATATTTTTGTATGTGCAGAATTTGAAATGATTGTTGACTGCCTGACACACATTTATATACCCCTGTATAAAATCTAGGATATGTACTTTTGGCATTTATTGTACTCAAAAACAACACACTCATTAGTAAGTAAATAATTACCATAGAAGATGATGATGGACCACCAGATGCCCACGTGGCCGGTGCTACCTTTGGTTGCCAGTTAGCCCCTCCTGTCAGCTTCTTCTCTCCCGCATTCCACTGAAGGTCTCCCCTGAGCAGTTACATGATAAACCGTGAAACATAAGCTAGATGGAAATGTCCATGTGTACACGAGATTGATATACTGGAATAAGCCAGGCTTATCCTTACACTGCTTCCTCAATTTTATATATTTTTGTTAAATAGGCATACATATTTACCCCACCACCATTAATAATTTTTTTCCAGAAATTATTCTAAAAGAGAGTAGTAAAAATGCCACCCAGTAATTAAAAATCATGAATACAAAACCTGAAATTGTGCAAAAATGTTAAAATTGTGCAAGAGTGATACAACAGAGCATGGAGAAAAGGCGGATAAAGGCAATTGAAAAAAAAAACTACACAGACCAGACTGTGATTTGTAATGTGCTTCATGAAGCAGTCACCGCCCCTAATCCCATCCCCTCATGAATATGCCCGACCGCTTACAGCGTGGTACTGCGTTTCTATTGTACTGTGCGGCAGTGTCTGCTAGAGTTATCGGAGGTTTCTGATAATGCAAGCAATGTAATACTGCTACATCTGTTGTAGCACTAGGAGCTGCATACTTTAGTAAGCAGCTCCTAGTGCCTTTTATATGAGTGACAGGTCCTCTTTAAAGGTGTCAATGACAATCCAACATTTTTAAAATCCAATTGGCAGAGACCAAAAAAAAATCTGTCTGGAGTTACAATTATAAAATATACAGTTCTGACTTGCACGTAACCCAGGGACTGCCTGTACAGCTGTGGCTGGTACTCTGTAAAATCCATGATTTATTACTTCGGTTTTGAGGGTTCACATAACATGGTACAGAACAGTCTTAAATTGGAAATGTATCATTCTGAATTTCTCATCCACAGTGTGCATAGTTTTAGGTTCATCTTCTAGACGTTACTTACTTTTTAACAGTGGTTCCAGAAATACCAAGATCTAAAAACAAAAAATAAAATGCATAAGAGAGCCACATCCCCCACAACATTAGTATTGCGACTGCATCACACAATGTACTATATCTCTCCCAGGCATATATCTCTTTGGGCAAAAACTTTCAGGATTTTAGTAATAGACACTGAATACCCAGGTTTAATAGGCACACTCGTGTGCTGCCATCTATCAAATGACGGCAAAACAAATTGTAGACTGATTGATAGGTTAGTTTGGATTTGGCAACCATTTCAGTAAGACATGCTTCACGATTTTCGCTAAGATGTAAAAAGAGCAGTATCGTTCAGTAATTCGCTTTTTGTTTTTGGATTAAATTTGGAAAAAATGTGAGGAGATAAAAGCAAAGTTGGATGCTGTTTATGGGGACACTTTGCCATCTATGACCACAGTTAGATATTGGTTCAAGGAATTTAAATGTGGGCGAACATCCTTTTTTGATGAGGAGCGACCAGGGCGCCCGGCAAATGTGGATACTGAAGAAATCATTCAAAAAGTCCATGACATGATACTCGCTGATCGACGAACGAAAGTAGGCGAGGTAGCAGAGGCCGTAGGTGTGTCAACTGGAATGGCAATTATTATTTTACATGATAAGTTGGCGAGGAAAAAATTGTCAGCCCGATGGGTGCCGCGATTGCTCACGGTGGACAACAAGCGGATGCAGCTGTTAACTTTGAAGCAGTGTTTGGAGCAATTAAAGCATGATCCGAAGGAGTTTTTGCATCCAGTTGTCACCATTGATGAAACCTGGAATCATCATTAGAAACTAAGTAACAATCAACTTGCGACTTTTTCTTGTTCCCTAAAATGAAGAAATGGCTCGTGGGAAAATAAAATGAGCTCAAACGAGGAAGTCATTGCCGAGACAGAGGCGTATTTTGGAGAGTTCGACAAATCCTATTATTTGGAGGGGTTAAAAAAAAATGGCAGGAACGTTGGGAGAAGTGTATCTTTCTAAAAGGGGACTATGCTGAAAATTAAAAAAAAATTAAAAATGGTGTCTTCATTTCTAACATAGGTACCTATTGAACTGGCATAAATTGCTCAAGAGAACACACAAAGAGGAGAGGAGTAAAAATTAGAATAGAGAGAGAGAGAAAGCAGAAATTGGACATTAAAAAGGATAAAACTGAGTAGAGATGATAGGACGTCAAAAAGCCAAGGCAAAAACATAGGGGCACAATTAAAGGTCCCAATTAAGGCCATGCTCACACAGCAATAATTCTGAATCAAGAATGGCATCAACAGAATCTCTCCTGCTGATGTGCTCTGGGTCCTGACTGGTGTGGCTCCAGTATCATTAGTCCTATGCTCTGGGTGGCTCCAGTATCATTAGTCCTATGCTCTGGGTGGCTCCAGTATCATTAGTCCTATGCTCTGGGTGGCTCCAGTATCATTAGTCCTATGCTCTGGGTGGCTCCAGTATCATTAGTCCTATGCTCTGGGTGGCTCCAGTATCATTAGTCCTATGCTCTGGGTGGCTCCAGTATCATTAGTCCTATGCTCTGGGTGGCTCCAGTATCATTAGTCCTATGCTCTGGGTGGCTCCAGTATCATTAGTCCTATGCTCTGGGTGGCTCCAGTATCATTAGTCCTATGCTCTGGGTGGCTCCAGTATCATTAGTCCTATGCTCTGGGTGGCTCCAGTATCATTAGTCCTATGCTCTGGGTGGCTCCAGTATCATTAGTCCTATGCTCTGGGTGGCTCCAGTATCATTAGTCCTATGCTCTGGGTGGCTCCAGTATCATTAGTCCTATGCTCTGGGTGGCTCCAGTATCATTAGTCCTATGCTCTGGGTGGCTCCAGTATCATTAGTCCTATGCTCTGGGTGGCTCCAGTATCATTAGTCCTATGCTCTGGGTGGCTCCAGTATCATTAGTCCTATGCTCTGGGTGGCTCCAGTATCATTAGTCCTATGCTCTGGGTGGCTCCAGTATCATTAGTCCTATGCTCTGGGTGGCTCCAGTATCATTAGTCCTATGCTCTGGGTGGCTCCAGTATCATTAGTCCTATGCTCTGGGTGGCTCCAGTATCATTAGTCCTATGCTTTGGGTGGCTCCAGTATTATTAGTCCTATGCTCTGGGTGGCTCTAGTATTTTCTTCTATGGGGTCTCCAGTAGTATAGTCGTCTACAGGGGTCACTGATATTTTAAGCCTGCCCCAGAGGTCTCCAGTACTATAATTATCTGCTGTTTCTGGAGTGGTATTTATTGCTGTACTTTGGTATTTTGTTTTGTACTGTGCCTGTTGGTGCATCTAGTTTGCTAGTTACAGATGCAGCCCCATAAAATTTAAGCACTATGACAGTATGGCGCTGGAATCAATAAATGTTGCTCACCCCTGGCATAAGTCCTTAGATCAGGAACAGAACAAAGATTTAAAGGAAATGTCAAAATATTTAGAAATTTATTTTGTGTTTTTGTGTAGTCGGTCCATTTTAACACGACTCTGACTTCATCAAAATTGTCACCGACTCCACAACCCTGACGCCACAGCCCCACTGTGGAGTCTCCCGTTTTTAAATAAGTCTAGGTTGTGTCTGTTGTTCCCTGTATACTGAACATGCACTTATCGATTAGTAATATATATATACACACACATATGCAGATACGTGAAATTATGAGTATGAGCACACTTACTGCCTACTAAGCTTGCAAGAGAAGAATCCAGGTCACTTCCTAAAGCTTTGCCAGCACCACCGACATTGTTTGCAGAGGTGAGTGAAGATGTTGGCTGAGATGAAGGGGTCATGGTTGGTATAAGTAGATCGCCTAAGCCATCAAATACTGATGCAGAAAATAAAGATCAAATGTCACTAACTGAATGAGACACAGAAATGTTGGACATTTATAATTTTACCTTTCAATGCATTAAAGGATTAAGAAGAACAAAAATGTATATATAATCTACAAAACGTATATCTTTACAAACTACAACCTTATCAGATGTAAATGGTTTCTAGAAGTCACAGATTTTTACAAACACCATAATCAGTCAAGACAAAAAAAATAATTTTTTTTTTTTTTTACTGTTAGGATTGTTCAGAGACCACAGAATCATGACAATACATGGAACATGAACTATATTCCTAATATTTGTAAAGCATCCCACTAGTAATCAATTTCATTTAGAACCCCATTTTTACTGTGGGAACTTAGTCCCACTAAAAGCGACCGACCAATTCCAGGAGAATCAGCATTAAACACAAATGGTTCTTTAAACGTTCTATACAAATAAACTGTAAGGAGTGAGGGACTCTGTTCAGCCACAGGGACTCCTCATTTGCTTGCATTGTTAAAAGTTTGATATTTTGGGAGACTTATAACAAAGAAAGAGAAGGACATTATACAATATGCAATGTTGGGATACCATGTGACAGCAAAAAATGCTAAATCTATTGGGAAATTCCAACATGAGTTTCCCTGGCCTGAAGGAGCTTTATTGGATGAGAATATTGACACTCATAATTGAGCAATTTGCAAAGTGCCCAGAGTTATTCAGCATGAGGGCCATCTTAAAGGTTATGCACAGAAGAGCGACTATAGGTTACAAGTCTTTATTTGTAGCACTGCCTCTCTACAGAGTTGTTAAAGCATTTTTCCAGTTTTAGAACAACAGTGTGAAATGATGAATACATAAAATCTTTAAACCTTTAATAAATGAAAGTGTCAATAAAATTCACACAAAAAAATATTGCTATAGTTCTTATACAGAACAGACCACATTAAATTTGGGCATTCTGAGATAACAGAGCTTCCCGCTTAAATGTTGTCTTCGTAGCGGACAGAGATGTGAAATGTTATAAATTGTCTGACACTTGCTGCTTACTTAACTAGATAGGTTGTTCTGGTGCCAAGTAACAGATTTCAGAAAGAAAAACTCACCAACGCAACAGTGCAGCACAGCCACAGCATGGAAAGTGTCCAAATGAAAGGAAAAAAATGAAAGTAGTACAAAATGATAGCACAGTGACAGCCCAAGCAGTTATAGAAAAGCTCAGCATTTTATACATTTGTGCCGTGCAGAATGATGATAAACCTCAACTACATTATCAACCAAGCAAGTGATCGGTCATACAGATACATAGTGCAACAATAGAAGTATAACAAACAATACAAATCACGGGGGATCTTTACAAATGTATACAAGTTCTTCTAATCGAAGAGGCCTGGTGTATAACTACTAAGAAAATTGTTAAGGACTGGCCAAAATCCAAAATAGCCAGGTCCAATCATGTGGAAAAATCCCATATTGTCTCTAGATGTTGCAGGTGGATCATGATAATAGCTGCTACCACCAATATCGAGCCAGAAACTGGACTTCAAGAAATCAATGTTTTACATGTGAGAAATCAAACTCTGACCAATATAAATATATACACATAAATACAAACACACACATACATAAAATTATATGTAGTGTATATAACACACAGTTAGAAAAAAAAGATGGCACAAAAATTCTGTGCCAGGGATTGAAGTGGCTAGGAAAAATGTTGCAAATGTGGCACAAATCATCAGATGCGACAAAATACTTTAAAAACTGACAAAACCAATGATACATCTTCCCCTACAGTGTGTTGTGCTATGTGGTTATTAGACTCTGACAGAAGCAGCAGTGGTCATATATAACTTCCCCTTCACTATTCTGCTATGGGAGCAGACCCAAGTCAGTTGCCAGGAGTACCAGGACCAGAAACTGTGGCAATCAGACAATCCCATTGCAAAGTAAAAGTGAAAACAGACCCATCACCCATAATTGGGTATGTTACTTTCTGAAAGTTTAGATAAGATGTTCTTGAATAAAATAGTTTTATTTTTCAAGATATTTTTAGCCGCACCTGTAGGATCAAAAGTGCCGCTGGATGCTGTGGTGGCTGCAGCCGGAGCAGGGGCAGTGGCAGTAATTGGCTGACTGGCTCCAAATGTGGCATCAAAGCCAGGCTGTATTAGGGTATTCTGTGCTGGGGCAATGGGTGTAGGAGATGGTGAAATGAATGATCCTCCAAACCCTTAAAAAAATAAAAACAATTGAAAGTTGTCAAGCACATAAGGCAAATGTTAGAAAATGTTTCCAGTGCAAGAAACTCACCAGCTAGTAGATCTGCTGACGCTGAGGAACTTGTAGGGGCCAAAGCTGCGGGCTGTGGCTCAGATACACTTCCAAATGCATCTGTCATGTCACAATAGATTGAGGATGAAAGGGAGATAAAAATGGATAAACGTTACTAATGTATAACCACTACTGAAATTTTTAGGTAATAAAGAAAATTGGCATTGAGTAAAAGTAACACACTCACAGTTGTTTAACAATCACATAAGTGTACAGGGTAGGAACCCCACCGGTCTCATAAGAAGCCCATCAGGGCCTCCCAATTTCAGGAGAAGAGGAGGATTGATCAGTTGTATTATAGGTCCAAGCCCCACCTCAAGTGCGCCCGTTAGTCTACGGTCCAGAATAATAGTATATGTTGCAGTAGGGACTGGGAAATCAAATTCAATGCATCTGCCATCTCTATGCAATTTTAATTTTCAGCAGTTTCGAGAAATCAATACAAGACCCTTCCAAATAGATGGGCCAATATCGGCACAATCGATGCTGCAGCAGACAACCCTCTCATCAGCCACACACTGCCCTCATAACAGAGTTTCAATATTTTGCATTAACAGTAGTGGAAAGGAAGGTCACAGGGCTGCATCTGCCATGAGGCCTGAAGCTGCAGAGCCCTTAGGAGGGCGGCATATCATCAGCAGTATGGCCTTGCCAAACACTGACAAGTCTGTACTAAACAGAAAAATCAATTACATCCGAGACTAAGAAACTGATGCAATTGACATCTGTGTGTCTGCACCGTATATGCTCTGTATATAAACAGCGTCTATGGGGGTGCATATAATTAAATTGGGGATCTCTATATAGGAGGGCCACATATGGAATACTGTATATTATTTAATTAGGGAGTGTATGGGGGTGGTATATTAAGCCTGTTGAATAAATTAAAGGGGTCCGATGTAAATGAATTAGCAAGAGCCATTGATAAATAAATTAGAGTTGCTGTATACAGTAGGGGCGTGTATATAAAATAGAGTGCTGTATGTAAAAGGACACAATACAGCATTGTTATTGCGTTCATATGACACATTGGAATTTTGTTTTGAAATACACTAAACACATCAGGCAAAACACTAAAGTAGTAATAGGTTTTATGCAAGTAATAATATGTGTTTTGAAGTGTTAATTATTACCGATTTTGAAGAACAAAGCACATATGGTTACTTATATAAATAACTTTTACACATGCATTTTGTGAGGAGTTTCACCTGATGTTGAGTTACTGCTTTAATTGCCATTCTGACACTTTGTGCGTTAAAAAAAATAAAATATATATTATCCATCGCAGTTATCTAAGCAGCACTATATGAACTGTGGTATTTTTAGGGAAGAAGTTGTGATGAAGTCCCCTGCCTGATGAAGTAGATTGCTACCTGTAAGGTACTTGTGCCTGTGTGCCTACTAGTGTGTGAGACAGCATCAGTCACAGGGTGTCAGTGAGCTAGTGACACTGTGCGAGTATACTCTCTCTGCCTCTTCTGATCAGATAGCCAAATCTGTAGATACTTTTTACAGATTTGCCTGTAATTTCAGGGAGCCGAATATGGCAATGGATCAGGGGTAGACCTAAGGCAGCAATAGGCCAAAATTGGCTCTGGAAGGTCCCAGAACTGGTCAAGCACTGCAAATCAGCAGCATGTAAATCACCATGGATTTCATCTAGATGTGGCCATTGACACCTGCACAGATATATTCCCACTATGAATGAACCCTGATGGGGATGTATGCACAAACGCTAAAAGCAGTGAAGAACAACAGTTGTCAGTTTTTTAAAAAATTGTGTGTTTACGGCACTAAAACAGACACTTCAGACAATTAATAAAGTCATATCCGTGTTGTTCAACACATACTCCCCCTGCACTCCTTTATACTATTGTTCTGCTCTGTTACAGGGCAACAACAACAAAACTAAACAAGCTTTTATCATAGAAATTATAAACACTGAAAGTTCCTGTCATGAGTTGTCATTTTCTTACAGTTCCAGAAATGTGGTATGGCCTATATATCACATAATAGGGAAACTATGAAGGTGAAGAAAATGCTCATTGATCGCATGTAGTTACAGAAACTTTGAAGAGCTATATATCTGACAATGTATTAACGCCATTGTAAAAAGAAAATATGTTTTACAAGCAATATCATAAACCTTCAATTTCTTGGGTGTACCCACCACCAAATAAGTCAATCACAGGTTCAACTTTGGCTGGAGATGCAGTGGGTGCAGGTGCTGGAGCAGCAAAAGAATCCACTGTGGTAATAAAAAAAAATAAAATTTTTGACTAATCTTAATAACATGTAAAAGTAACATCAGCATTTAAAAAGCTTCATTTCAGTCAGAAGTGCAATATAAATAGGTAATTTAATATACTGTATACTGAAAATATTACAGAGGTTACAGGCTAAATGCTTGCCTGCGAAGCTGCAGCATGGAGGGGCTCAGTTAACAGCCCCAGGAGCCCTTCAGACTCATTAGCATAATCTTAAGGTTGATTTTAGAAGGAAAGAGGCCATGGATAACAAGTATAAGAAGATTGCTACAGTCTCAGTGCCGGGATCTATTAGTAAGTGTCCTGATTTATAATGATGGATTTTCTTTAAAGCAGATCACCAGGAAGGTCATTTTTAGCTGGTTACAGGTTCTAATAACCTATGCTATGCTGAATTTAAAAAAGCCTTTGTTGGCATTCTGAATACTGCCGCTTCTATATAAACATAATGTCTCATTATCTAGCTTCCTACCAGCAGCGTGTAGCGAGTCCCAGGGGGGAGGTAGCTGCAACAGCCTGCATCTGTCTCCTCATTGCCTCCTTACCGTCCCTGCCTGCTAAATGTGTATGACAGGTAAAGGGAGCTAAAGGCAGTAAACTGTGGGGGGAGTGAGTAGCGGAGGGAGAAGAATGCATTGAGGAGACTGGGACTGGAGTTGCACCATTACTGGAGCTAGGTAATGTGAAATAAAGTTTTATAAAGCACTGGCAGTAATCAGAATGCTGACAAAGGAACTTTTAAAATCAGCATAGTGAGGGCTATTAAAACCGGTCACCAGCTAAAAATGACCTTACTGGAGAAAGGTTCACTTAATATTACATGTAATAATGAGAGAGGACACAGCGAAAATGTATTGAACATGCTTACTGATATTTAATACTTTGCACAAAGTGCAAATGGCACAGATAGCTGGGCTATTCTCTGAAACCAATTAGAAGATTCCTTGGATGTGTGTTGGGGATCATAGTCTTGCTGAAATATCCCTCCTCACTTCATCATCATCATCATCATCATCATGCTGGTAGATGGAAGCAGATTTCTTTTCAAGCACGTCTTGACATTGGTCTTTGCCTGTAGCTCTCCACTTGGGGTCCTTGGCTTCTGAATAACTTTGCTGACAATGCTTTCTCCCCTCTTCCCTTGCAATGAACACCTGATCATGGCCCGTCTATGGTGAAATGATGTTCTTTCCGATTCTGGATTGTGCCCTTAACTGTGCTCATTGGGACCTTCAGTAGCTTTGGAATTCTTCTGAAACAATTGCCATCACTATGGATTGCAACAATAACAAAAGTCTTGACACAGCTCACTGTGTTTTACCCATCATGGGAGGTTTCTTATGTGGCATCTTGGTAATAAGACACCATTTTGTTGGTCATATGATGAACCTGCAGATATTTTTATGCACGGAGGCCCCTTTTCACACTTGTGTCAGAGTCTGATCAGGGTTTGGTGAGTGAACTGACATTTTCCATCAGAGTTGCATGAAAAAGACTCATGACTGTAGTCTATGTTTTCTATGGCAATTGATCAGTAAAAAATCCATGTGTCTCTGTAGACTTGTACGGTGTGTTTTTCATGCATGTGAGTTGCAAAAGTATATAGCATGCTCAGATTTTAACACGTGTTAAAAAAGGGGGTCTAAATGGGAGGATTGCTTCCTAATTACGGATGTATTTCAGCTGGTGACTTCCCGTGGTTTTTGCTCCTCTATTTCTTTAAGGGTTTATTATACAGTGTCATTTCTCATTATTACACACAGTTTAATTCATGGACATCAATGGTTTGACTTCTTTGCCAGTGTGGACTGGAGGGTTGTTGTCAATAACAACTTTAGAGATTTATTTACTTAGAAAATATACAAAGAATTAAAAAATGTATTGCTTCCACTGTAAGCAGGTCTAAACATAAAAGAACACAAAAATTGACTAGAGCCTAACACATCATCCAATACTTCATGCCAATGTATTTTTAGCTTTGGTTCAAATTTTGTAATCCAAAGATGATTAGTCCAAAAAAATAAGCAAAAAAAGCAGAAACTTCAGAGAAATCATTTTATATACTACAAATTGTCCCTAAAGAGTCAAGCTCTGGTTTTTTGTTTTCAATACATTTACATGTAGCTCAAATGATTGTGAGAGACGTGTCTTCCTCTGGTTGTCTAAAACTTTGACACAGGTGGGGAAGTCTCTAGTGTGAAGACTTTTTTTCTAGTCAGGGTTGTCAGACTGTTTTCAAAATGTAGTAGTCTGGCTGGGGAGGGTATTAAAAAACAAAAAAAAAAAAACTGTACTCAGCGCTGCATCAGGAGCGGGTACAGAAGACAGGTGGGTGTGCCAGGCCAGAAGTTGTTGGAGCCGAGCTTCCGCTCCCCTGTTAATGAACAGCAGCATTGATCCGAGGGACTGTGGCGTGGGTCACCAAGATAGCAAGAGCATGTGAGTGCAGCTTTATTTTTGTTTTCTTTTTACATGCACTCCCCAGACCGAAAGCTACATTTTAATAACAGTCGGACAACCCATTAACCTTCGTGGATATCCATTGCCATTTTTTCGTTTTTTCCCCTATCCCATACGCCAAGAGCCATAACTTCTTTTTAAATGTTGCGTTAATAGAAGCTGTATGAAAGCTGGCATTGACCTAACAACTTCATTGCCAGTGTTTAATGTGGTCAGAAATAGTGGCGTATTTAATTTCAAGTTTGAACTATAGTGGAAACAGAATATATTCAGACCCCTTTAAATGTTTTACTCTTTGTTTCATTGCAGCAAATTGGTAAATCCAAAAACTTTTTTTTTTGTTCATTAATGTACACTCTACACCCAAAAAAACTGAAATGTAGATATTTTGTCTAATTTATTAAACATGAAAAACTGAAATACCACATGGTCATAAGTATTCAGACCCTTTGTTGTGACATTCAAATTTAACTCACATGCTATCCATTTCCTTCTGATCCTCCTTGAGATGGTTCTACTCCTTCATTGTGTTTATTTAAACTGATTGGGCTTGATTAGGAAATGCCTATAGAAGACCTCACAGCTCACAGTGCATGGCAGGGCACATGAGAATTCTGGATCTATGGAACTGCCCAAGGAGCTCAGAGACAGAACTGTGGCAAAGCACAGATTTGGCCATGGTTACAAAAGAATTTCTGCAGCTTTCAAAGTTCTAAAGAGCAAAGGTGCCTCCATAATCCTTAAATTGAATAAGTTTTGGACAACCATAACTCTTCCTTGAGCTGGCTGTCCAGCCAAACTAAGGAATTGTGGGGAAGAGCCCTGGTAAGAGAGGTAAAGAGGAACCCGAATTGTGGCTGAACTTTAGAGATGCAGTAGGGACATGGTTTCACAAAATCAAATTTCACTGCAGCCCTCTCCTCAATGCTAGACATATGAAAACCTGCATACAGTTTGCAAAAAAAAACTATGAGAAATAAAATTATCTGGTCTGATGAGACGAATATTGAACTGTTTTGTTCTTAATTCTAAGTGGTATGTGCGGAGAAAACCAGGAACTGCTCATCACCTGCTAAATACAATCCCAACAGTGAAACATGGTGGTGGCAGCATCATGCTCTGGGGGTGTTTTCCAGATGCAGGGACAGAATGACTGGTTGCAATTGAAGGAAAAATTAATGTGGCCAAGTAAAGAGAGATCCTGGATAAAAACCTCTTTCAGAGTGCTCTGGACCTCAGATTGGCCAGAAGGTTCACTTTCCAACAAGACAATGACCCTAATCACACAGCTAAATAACAAAGCAGTGGCTTCAGAACAACTCTTGACCATTCCTAACTGGCCCAGCCAGAGCCCTGACCTAAGCCCAATTGAGCATCTCTGGAGGCTGTCCACCGATGTTCATCATCCAACCTAAGGTAACTGGAGTGGATCTACAAAGAAGAATAGTAGAGATGCGAAACACTTGTTGCATCATTCCCAAGAAGCCTTGTGGCTGTACTAGCTCAAAATGTGCTTCTATTCAATACTGAGCAAAGGCTCTCAATACTTATAGCCATATGATATTTCAGTTAATTAATGAGCAAAAAAATTTTTTCTTTGACCTTACCAATTGGGTACATCGAAACAGAGTGAAATATTTAAAGGGGGTCTGTATACTTTCCGTACCCACTGCACTTTTTTGGCACATGTACACTGTGTATGAGAAAGTATTAGAGTGTAGACTGTAAATCCAGTATAATAAAAAAGTAATTCCCATATATACCTGTAAAAAAAAAAAAATTGTGCTGAAAAACCTAACTCTGCTTGTACTCGAGTCAAAAAAAAAAAAAAAAAAGCCCCTAAGTCTTCTATTTGCTTCAGGTGCTCAGGGTCCTCCGGATCAGTCTTCGGGTGCTCTGGCTCCTCTACAGATCCCTGCGTGATGCCAGCGGTGCACAAACAATGATGATGGCAAGCGCCTGATGTCAGCAGCTGACGCAGTGTGTGCCGGCCACATGTGGGGACTTGAAGATGGAACTGGAGGACCCGGAGCAAGAAGAGGACCTGCAGGGGTGTTGTTGGAAAGGAGAGTACAGTGTTCATTTTTTTTTAAAGGCTTGGCATACTTGGGACAGGGGCTGGTTGTATACTGGGGGTGGCAGGTGATGGCTGTAGACGGGGAGGGTGGTGGGGGGCTGGCTCTATACAGGGGGAGGGGGCAGAGGCTGGCTGTGTACTGGGGGCAGGGGCTAGCAGGCTACATACTGGGGGATATGGGCTGTCAGGCTATATACTGGGGAGCAGGTGGATTGCTATATACTGGCAGGTAGGGGGCTGGCTGTATACTGGGGGGGCATGGGCTGGCTCAATAGGTTTTCCTAGTTTTGTGGTAAAATTAGGTACCTCAGCTTATACTCGAGTATATATGGTAGCATTTGGAGACATCTCTTTGGTCTAGCCACTTCAATTTATTCATATAGATTTAAGTATAGCACATGTAAGGGTTTACACTGATGAGGAAAAGGGTAACAGTGTTCTGAACTTTTGACTTTAAGGCTCCATATGTCACCATCCACTACAGCTTTGAACATGAGATTACCATCATTTCAAAGACAATCAATTTGGATATATCATACACAAATCTTGCAAACATTTAGCATAAGCTTATGCAGATTATTGTCATGTAACTGCAATGTTACTGTTTATCTCTTGAAGATTTACAGTTTTCTGATTTTGTTAGTATTTCGCAAATCCACCTTTACTTTTCAACAGGCAAGTCTTGACAAAATCTTTTCTACGTATTCCCAACGTTGGTCCACACTGGTCGACTCATTTGGATATGGACCATTTCTTTACCAATCTAAACATATGCTTCAGATTGTTGTCGTGCTGGAACAGCATGACATGCTACTCATTCCCATAGTATTTGAGCGTACGAAATAGAAGATATTCACATGTCTTGAGGCCACAATTGATCCTGACCAAGTATTATATTTCCTTGGCTTTGAAACAATGCAATATCATCAGGCTTCCAGCCTGATCAATTGGCACCGGTTTCCTTTGATTTTTCGAGACCCATTCACACTCATTAGAGCCCAGTATATTGACTTTCATTGCGTTGCTCCAAATTAATGGTTTCCAATCTTTTACTGTCCACATGTTACATTATGTAATTGTGGCATCTCCACCTTTTTTCGGCTCACCATTCCCACGCTTTTTGCTCGCATGGAAGTCTGATTTCACCATTACCCACCTCCTCTGCCATATTTGTTGTGCCACAACTGACCTAAATGATCTGACTTATTGACTCCCAGAATTTGCCAGGAAGTCCACCTTTATTTTTTATTCTTCGAAGTACCTTGGCCCTCACATGATGCAGTCTGGCTATTACACCGCCATTAATGAGCTCAATTATGTGGATTCTCTATTCTTGGGAAATCTTCTACAAGACTGCTCTTCGAAGTAGTGACCTTTCACTTGGGACTCAACCTAATAACACACTGAGCTTTTGAGAATGTAAAAAGAGATTGTTCCAGCACCAGGAGCAAACCGTAAATATGCAGTTACTTGACAGGAATATAAGGTACTAATAATAAGTTCAAAGCAGTAGTGGACAGAGAGATACTGAGCCGGAAAGTCAAAAGTTAAAAAAATTGTTACCTTTTTTCTTTCGTCAGTATATACAATTTTATATACCGTTTTATAACACTGGCGACCATTTCCTGTTATTGGCACCTTTGCATTGGGTACTAATGGCAGAAAGAAGAAGAATGTGCCTTGGGACTGGATGCCGGTTTCACCATTTTGTTTGGGCCAGTGTACACAGTACTTCCTCTAGAGAATGATCAGGGTCTATGTCTCCTAGTTATAGGCTGCAGCCTCACAACACAATGTAATGACTTCCTGATAGAGAAGTAAAAATAACATGGCTTCCAGGATCGATAGCAATACATGTAGCAGTAAAATGGCAGAATGATAGGAGGAACCTGGAGCTTTCCTTTAACTGCAGCTAGAAATGACTACATGCCCAGTCCGCGGTACCTGATGTGCAGTCAACTTGGACAGAGACCCTTTTCATTGTACATTTTACATTCATCCCTCACTGATTGAGTAACAATTTCTATGAAGTATGCAGAGCTGTAATAGGTTAACTTAATATGCGAGCTATAAAAGTCCTAATTATGAATAGGAACATGCAGATATAAACCAGATGAGTTGACTGCAGGCGACTCTATCCTACATGTGCAATGCGGGTAATGATAAACAGCACAACAGGCAGTGACATGGACAGCTGGTCAGCCAGTTAATATATAATAAAAATGGGTAGTAAACCCCATGGCCAGAAGCAGATGACCATTATTCAGATTTTAGGGACTGCCCACAGTGCAGAGAAAGGGAGTCTAATATATGATGCAAAGAGTCCCCAAAACATAGTGAAATCATTATTACTTTTCGGTGACCCTGATTTACAGGGCAGAAGGGACACCTTGCACCAAATATCACTATGATGGGAGGAGTCTGGTTCTCTGAGGGGAGGTTGTTCTATGAAATCCAGCCAGAGTACGGGCCTTTCATCCCAGACTGACCACAGCTGTGTGCTGCGGGCCTAAAAGCACATACATGGCCAACTGTTGCTCATCGAATTAGGCCTACATATCATTCAAGTGCTTTACACAAAAAAGCACTCACCAGATAAGAGGTCTCCAGTGAGGGAAGTCTCGGGCACAGGAGAAGGCCCATGTGGTGGGGATGAGAAAGCATCTTCCCAAAGCAAAAGAAAAAAAAAAGAGAGCCAAGTCAGATTAAGCAATGAGAAAATCAGAAGTGCAGCAACAATTCATGGAACCAAAAACGTGAATGAAAAAGATGTCATGCTTTACCTGTACCAAACAGGTCTATGCTAGGTGTAACTTCTGGCTTAGGCGCAGCAGCCTGCTCCGAAACAGACTCAAATAAATCTAAGACCAAATACAAGCAATGTTATTCCTTCAAAATGTGCTTAGAAGAGCAGAGAATGTTTGAGCAATCGGTTTCGAATAAGAAACAAGCATGCATGGTGCCAGTGAACAAGCACATTTCATTTGTAGAACAGAACATACAGATGAAGCCAGACATCCTCAACCTCAAGTTCCATCATATCACACTGTTGGATAAAATCCATACAGCCATTTATTTTAAAAGGCATATTTTAATTAAAACTTTTGATTTGACATCTACCTAAAAACTACCACTCTTTAAATGGAGCCAATCACTTCCACAATGTTCCTTAAACCCCAAATAGTACCTTGTAATTTATAAAATGAACCGTCCACTCTGCATTGAAATCCTGTGAATTTAGTCAGCCGGACGTTGCTGAGCGGAGTCAGGCTACGACACCCCCTTCCTCCTCTGTCTTTTTGTAAACATACCTCCTGCACATAACATTCACACCCCTTTCTGTGCTGCAGCGTAACAGGAGGAGTGTGCAGGGGTCGTGTTTACAAGAGGACAGAGGCGGAAGGGGGTGTGGCACCCTGACTCAGGACAGCTCAGGACTCAATTCACAGGATTACAATGCAGAATGGAGCGCTGGGGGGTTCATTTTATAAATCCCAGGAGCTACTGACTCATTTCAATATCATCATGTAGAGAAACTCACTACGGTGAATGAGGAGGGACCTTTGGTGCCTGGCAAGTTCCCTTTAAAGGAAACCTACCACTTGTAGTGGCAGGTTTCTGATGGAAATACCGGGCACCAGCTCAGGGTGAGCTGGTGCCGGAGCTTATTTTCGTTAGTGTTTTAAACCGCGGTATCGCGGTTTAAAACACTTTTTAAACTTTATAGCCGACGCAGGCAGGTACGCGCTCGGCGCTTACCGTGCGCGCGGCTACATAAGAAGTGAATGAGAGGCGCGCGCCTGGTAAGCGCCGAGCGCGTACCTGCCTGCGCCGGCTATAAAGTTTAAAAAGTGTTTTAAACCGCGATACCGCGGTTTAAAACACTAACGAAAATAAGCTCCGGCACCAGCTCACCCTGAGCTGGTGCCCGGTATTTCCATCAGAAACCTGCCACTACAAGTGGTAGGTTTCCTTTAAACGAAACCTTTCATCATGACAGGTAGTTCAGCCATCTCTGTGTTTACACCTATTCAATGAAGGCTGTAAAACACCAATTGGACCTACCACAATACTCAGTACAGAAGGAGCTTGAAATGTTGGAAATACAAGTTGTACCCAATATCTCCCCACAGAATATATAGAAAACTGATCAGCTTCTTTTAACAGGCTCATTTTTCAATGAGGTTTACTCTGTCCAATGATAAATTTAGCTCAGTGGACAGAAATGGTGCCTTATTACATTATTAAATTTGTGATATTACAACTTGAGATTCTGATGTCTGTCTCAAAAACACTGTCTGAAAAATAACTGAAGCCCAAGTGGACATTACAATGATTGGGAGAAGAACAGCAGAAATGAGGCAATGAGAACAGAAATCATCTCTAGACTTCAAAATAGGAGAAAACCATAACACATATCAATCAAAAACCCACAAAGTCATTTACCACCAAAGATATCTAGAGCAGGAGGTGCAGTAGTTGTTGTGGTAGTGCTGGAAGTAGTGGTGGCAGCGGTGGTAGTGGTAGTAGCAGTTGTAGTAGTAGGAGCAACTGCTGCAGCAGGAGTAGGAGGAGGAGGAGAAGGAGTAGTGGCGAGAGCAGCACTAGCATTGCTTGTACTAGTCGTAGGGGTAACTACAGGAGTGCTGCTTTCAGCGGGCTTCAAAGCAAAAAGGTCCAGTTCAGGAGCAGCTTCTGCACTACCTTCAGATGGGGCAAAGGGGTCTTAGGAGGAAGAAAGTGGAAAACAGATGGAGAAGTTAGGAGAGAATAAGAACTTATTTTATCCAAGGATCAGGAACACAGTTCATGTTATGACATTCTATAAAATGTATTACAGAACCAATACTGTACCATCATGTGAACCACCGCCTGCCTATATCTGATCAGATGATACTGAATACTATTAGGGTATACTCATTCACAGCAAAGCTGATGAATAAATGTCTGGGATTCTCCTATTTGTCTGAATCCGCATAAAACAAACAAAATCTCATTTACATGAAATATTCAGATTTTTTATCTACAATTTAAAACACTACAAATTTGGTGACCTTAAATAGGAATCATTCACTTATTACTGGAATTGCAGCAAGGTTCTTATTGGAAGACACATTAGCACAACTGTAGTTCATCATGTCAATCCCAAGGAAGCAATCCCAGCAATGACATAATTTTAAGGAATTGCCATTTAAATACTATACAGGGAAATCTCTGAGATGACCACCTAAAATTGCATTAAAAATTGACGGGCGGACTTCTCAAAGAAGAGAGCCGGTATGTTGAATATGTTGAGGAACTGGAAACCTGTCTGCAAAACGGTTTCTGGATAATGCGGTGGTCATTTTTTAAAGGTTTCACTGTATATCATATACATTGCAAAACAGAAGAATTGCTAGGAAAAGCATTAACAGAAATGGGGAGAGTGCAAGGAATGGCAACAGGTGACAAGTAGCAGATATGAAACCCACCGTTTCCAGAGCATGCATCAAGAGCCGCTGCAACAGGGGTAGGGGGAGGTGCTGCTGCAGCCCCTTCTAATGTTGCAGGTGCTTCACCAGGAGAAGCAGCAAAGGCATCTAGGGTGAGGGGATTTCATGGGAGCAAAAAATAAATCAAAAAGGGGAGATAAAGAAGAAAAATAAGAAAATCATTTTGTTGTTTACATTTCCCTTATACAACATGAGAAATCTTCTATGACTTTACAAGTCAATCATAGTACATAACAGGCTTATATTGTATAAGGGCTTCATGCATATGGATAGTGTCACATCCCCATTAATACACTTACCAGCCAATTTTAAAATGGATATTTTTGCTTGAACAAAAGTAGATTTTTTTTCCTTACATTTCTTACCGTGTCCAAGCAAAAATATGTTTTGCATGACAGAAATTACTCAAGGATTGGGTATAGCTATGAAAATGAATCCTTTTAAGATATTAGAAAATCAGAAAAAGGAAATACAGAAGTTTAGTCAACAAAACAAGATAACATTTACTTGTCCAAATGTTTGCCAAGTACATCCAGTACATCTCTGGGTTTAAAGTAATAGAAAAACAGTTTTTATCATTTATCTAAGCTAGAGAATAAAGCAACATTTCCTTTCTTGCTGCAGATTCTACCTAAAAATATGATGATGCATCAAAATCCAAATCTAAAAATCTGTGTCATACAGTAGCATCAGATTCCTCTGCCTCACATCATTGTGTGTGTTACTATTCAGATCATCGATACTGCAGCTTTGGATACAGATGGGCATGTTTCATTTTCTCTGTATCCTCAAGAATAAGCTTCTCATACATTGGCATCTAGTACATAGATTGTAAGCTCTTATGAGCAGGGCCCTCACTCCTTTCATATGACCTTGTTATAAGGCCTCATGCACATGAGCATATGCAGCATACGACCCCATTCATTACATTGGGCAATATGGTGATCCATTTTAATGGACATACCGCACCGTACAAAAAAAAAAAAAAAAAAAAAAAAAAAAGAGCATGTCCTTTTTTTTCTCATGTATTTCCGTATTATGCCCCATAGAAGTCTATGGGAACGTATAAAATATGCATATAGAAGTCTATGGTTAGCACCATATGCTGCTGTATATACGTGCAGTATCCAGGGGGACCAGAACCAGTGGGAGGTTTCATAGTTCATATGGTTGATAAAATACACGTCTTTCAGGTTTAACCAAGATAGGGTAGGGATTGGATGAGGAAGGGATTTATGGGTATTCTATATAACAGAACTGCAAATGTTATTTTGATGTAAAAAGACATCTAGACCCTTGAAGCTCTCTGCTGTCCCTGCTGTGACCAGCACCTGAGGCAAGCTATTCCATAGTACAGTAAAAAAGCCCTGTCGCCCCATGTCTTTTGATTTGATTTAACCTAGAACAACTTTCCACCGTATTTGTAACATAAATTAATCATGTCCCCTCCTAGTCGTCTCTTTTCTAGACTAAATAAATTTAGTTGTTTTAATCTTTCCTCATAACTCAGGCACTCCATACCCCTTATCATTTTTGTGGCTCTTTGTTGGACCCTCTCCAGCTCCATAGCATCCTTTTTATGGACCGGACCCAGAACTGGACGGCATATTCCAGGTGAGGCCGAACCAGTGCCTTGTATAGTGGTGATATTTCATCCCCATCTAGAAATTCCATAACACTTTGGATCCATGACAAGATCTTGCCGGTGCATTCTGTAAGCCAGTGATCATTTGGCAGCCCACCCTATTTTATACGGCTATGGTAGAGATATGGTGCCTTAGGTGCTCATATGGGTGAAAAATGTCCTGTATTCATGGCCAAAATTTAGCTGTATATACAAAACTGCAAAAACATACAGTCGTGAGCATGAGGCCTTAATCTGTAATGCCTTATTTTACTTGAATATGTAACCCATGATCTGTAAAGTGCTCCAGAATATGCTGCTATATAAATAAAGATGTATTATTATTATTAGTTCTGAGCCGCATACAAAGAAATCCTCTTCTGCTGCATCTTGTGCTCCTCGTTTAAAATCTGTTGGTTGTTTCTCACCATATACCACACTCTGAGTATAGAGAATCAACGGGTGTGTAGAGACTTGCTAAAATACAATAAAGCAGCCAACTAAAACACATGGGTGTCTGGTTTGGCCCTTGTTCTGGAGTTCTAGTTCCCATGGAACTAGTTTCCATTAGGCATGTGGCCTTGGTCCATGGTCGGTCTGTGGTAAACAGATCATACGCTAGCCGGATTTAACGGACCAAACACAGTGCAGAAGATGGGACTCCACGCAGCACCTGTGGGCGGTCCATAAAATCCAGCATGCGCAGGGTCTGTTTTTGAAAGTGTAAGTTGAAGTCTGAGCATTCACATTTATTCACAGGTGGGCAGATGTAACAGTACAGCTGCTGTGTCCACTGTATGATCATGGAGGGGGGGCTTGAACATTATAGAGGAGCTTAAGAGGACTATGTGGTAGCAGAGTTTTCTGTGAGCTGAAGAACAGAACAGTTCTGCTCTCAGACACTTCTGATAAATATTTTCCCAATGCCTTTTATGGAGCACATTGAAGAATGTGCACTGTGCAGGGGGAAAGGTAAGTGAACTTCTGCATCTTTAACTTCTCCATGAAATTAATTGCACAAGGTGGTAGAGCACGTCACTGACATGGCTAAGCTTTAATATTATGTTGAATTGGTTTTTACTTCCAATGATTTGACTTTCTGAGGTGACTGTGCTATCCATGGTCATCTCTCTATATTTTAAATCAGTGGGTATAATGGAAATTCTTAACAGTCCCCTTTCAATTGTCAGACAGCCTCACATGGGTACTTGATATGCTTAGAAGAAAGTACAAAACGGATGAGCTGTACTGTGAACTATTGTTTACTTTTGATGTATATTACTATGTAATGTAGTACTAGAGAAGGTAATTATGCAGATAATTTTATGTTTTAGGATATACAAAAGTATGAAATAGAATGAAAAAAAAAACATGTTCTGTGGCCTTACTAACCTCCAAAGAGATCGACATCAGCACTAGCAGTACTAAGAGTGGCAGGTGCCGGAGATGATGAAGGTGCTGGAGTTTCAATAGAAGCAGCAGGAAGGGCACTGGGCTCAGCTGAAAATGGGTCAGAAAGCTGAGGAGCCTCAGAGATAAGAGAAGTAGAAGGCGCAGAAAGAGAGTCTGCATGTAAACAGGAATGGGAAGAAGAGTTAGAAGAGACACCACAGCAGTCACAGAAAAGCCATGGAGGAAGCTGCTACTCACCCTCGCCCAATAGATCTGCCATGTCATCCATTAAGAAAGCAAAGAAGAAGTAAAAAAAATGTAAAAGGTATGATATAGGGAGAATGTGTGAATGTTACCTGAAAGAACGTTGAAAAAAACAAAACAAAGAAATGAGGAAAGGCCAATGATATGGTGTCTTTCTACCCAAATGATACAGTTTATTCAAGTGTAGCCCTGTATAAAATTCCCTTTACTACTACAATCTGTAACATTACAAAAATAATATGTAGTATCAAGTTTTGGACAACAATAAATAATGCTCCATTTTTCTTTTCATACAAAACCCATTCTATTTTTTTCTTTTCATATCCAAAACACTTGTTTCTTTAAAGGAAACTTGTCACTAGCCCCCACGCGTGTAAACGTCAAAGTTGATGGCCATGCCTTTATAACTTTCCAATGCTGCGTGCATGCTCCTGTTCGGCATTCAGTCAGGGAAGTGGGGTCATCGCCCCAGCAGTCAAAATGGTCCTCTCCGTCATGGCCACCTCGTCAGCCAACTACGCCTTTCCTATCTGCATGAACCTGCAGCAACCCATGCCTCCTTCTAGATTCCCCCCACCTGGCCGATGTCTTGTTGGAACACCAGCGCAGGCGCAGTGCGCCGGTCCTCTCCGTTCTATGCCCTGTGCATACTCTGAATTCCCACGCATGAGAGGTCTCCGTCCGACGAGACACTGACCAGACAGGGGGAGTCGACATGGCTTGTCCATGCAGATAAGGCGGTGTAGTTATCTGAGGAGGTGGCCATGACAGCGAGCACCTCCTTGACTGATGGGACAATAACCCCACCCCTGCGACTGGATGCCGAACTGGTATAAAAGTGCATTTTTCGAGCTGCAACCAGCATCAGAAAGTTATAAAGACATTGCCAGCAACTTTGAAAACTGGCACATAAGGTACTTTTTCTGGTTTACAAGTTCTCTTAAACCCCCAGAATTCCTGTATTAGGATTTTTATGGGTTACAGCCTGGCAATGCCACACAAATTTAATGAATTAAGATACAGAATATGACTTTTACTGTATTCAAATCAGCAACATGATTCATCTAAATACAGTGTGCATCAGCAAATATAAAACTTGACAAATAGGAATTTGTTCATTGGGCAGATGAAATGCTGCACATTTATCAGGGCCAGTTTTCCAAAACACAATAAAGTCCCCAGAAGATATGAATTTACCTCCCCAAGCACTGGCAGCTGCTGGTGCAGCAGAAGCGGACTGACCGGATGAGGTGAAGTCTGGCTGCAGATCCAGAAGATCATTCGAGAGCTTAGCTGAACTGCAAAGAGAAAAGGATATGGAAGACATACTTACCACAGTGTGTAGTCAATGAAATAATACTACAAATGAATCATATCACTTTGGCTACCATTTAACGATAATTTCAGTGAAATCCTATTAGTGCTGAATCTCTGAATTGTGGCCTTTACAGATAAGACTAGACTATTGACTTCATCTTACAACAACAAATATGCTTTAATACCTCTTATATTCCAGGTCATACTGTGACTAAAACCAAGCAAGCTTACCAAATGGCAGATGAAGCACTTGCAGTTGCAAAAAGGTCAACGGGAGGAGAAGTGTCTACAGTCTTTGATGGAGTTGTGTTCGGAGAGGTTACTGTAGTAGCAGGAGAAGACTACAAAATAGAACATAAAAAACTACCTTTTACTCTATACTGATGTTAAGGCTAGATGATTCATAAGCCTCTGGCTACAGTAATATACATATTTCATTTTCATGTACTTCCTTCCCTCAAGTACAAGGGAGGATACATCCTGCACCCTTCTCTCTGCCATCTCCACACTCCCTGGTCCTTCTCCCTTCTGGTGTTTCACATATCGAGCAGCAGAGTGATCGCATGTATCTGAGCAGTGTCTCATTGTGCCATGTATTACTTCCCCTACTTCCACATTCACCAGTTTGTGGGGGTGGGCAGTTTAAATAAGTACAGTATGGTGAGATGACTATAGTATTTACTTAACTGCTAGACAAGAAAGAGGCACTAGTAAAATTTTCTTTCTAATATGTAGTATATACACACACACTTCTGTCCAAGGATCTAACAGAATTATTATTATTAACAACACAGGAAAACGTTGCTGCCAAAATAAAGCAAATCAAGACAACCGTTGGGGTATATCTGTCGAAAATCTGCAGTTTCTGTTAACAGAAAACTACCTTGTGTGTGTGTGTGTGTGAGTGTACCCATAGCCTAACACATGAAATATACTACATATACATTACCTTCCCTAGTGGCGATCCAGAGCTGAAATCAAAACATACTTTTTTAGTTTTCATATATTTATAAACATACTTTTTTTTTTTACAATATATACACATATTGTAATGACTTATAGCATAAATGTATTCATATAAAATTATGACTAAAATTTATTGTGGCCAGTTTATTAGGCCATTAAATGCCAATACAATGAAATAAAGCATGACAACAGATGAAATAGGTGTGTTAAAAAGACTAAAAAAAGGAGATCAGCTTCCAGTTTTGCAGAACTATAACTGGTCTGTGAAAGATAAATTTCAATGTTTAGTACATCAACTCTTATGTTAATGCTTTGTAAATTTAGAGAAAAGATGGCAGAGCAGCTCCTCCAGCTGCGGCTAGACCGTGATCATCCTTGCGTCACAAACGACCCTGCTGTAAGCAGAACTCCATGCATCATAGCGATATGTTATGCATGGAGTCCCTTCTTCCCTGTTAAAAAGCAGTCTGGTTATATACCCATGGTTACAATTTTGCCTGTTGTTTGGCAGGGAAGGGGGACTCCTTACATTATATATCACTATCCTGGCCCCAGCAGTGTGGTTGATCCATGAAACAGGATGGTAATTAAGTGAATTGGCCCCAATTCAGATAACTAGCCCTCTAATGGACCCAACTTGAGTATACTCCAGTATAAGCTGACCCGAATATAAGTAGAGACTCCTAATTTTACCACAAAAAACTGGGAACACCTATTGACTCTAGGGTCAAACCTATTGACTCTAGAAGCCCAGAGTGGGAAATGCATTGGTCACAGACTCCCCCCAGTATATAGCCATTTAGCCCCCAGCCCCCAGTATACAGCCAGCCCCATTTCGCCCCCAGTATACAGCCAGCCCCAGTTTGCCCAATTCATAAAAAAAGAAAGTCCATACTCATCTTTCCGATGCCCCCCACAGCAGAAACACACTCTGATGGCGCTGCTGGACAGATGGAAGAGAAGACCAGTGGGGGGGTGTCGGAAAGGTGAGTATGGACTTTCTTTTTTTTCACTTGAGTACAACTTTGGGTTTTGCAGCACTTTTTTTGTGCTGGAAAACTTGGCTTATACTTGAGTATATACAGCATTTGTAAAATAGACTTCACAACTTACACATTTTACATACTCACCCATCACTATATGATCCGGACACAAAAGAGAGAAAAAAACAAAACAAAAAAAGAAAAATGTCAATGCAAGAAATAAACCTACAAAGAAAACATACAAAATAGGGGGAACTACCCACAACCTGTGCCAAAATTTGTTATGGAGTACACACCAGGTGTATCATATTAATATAGGATGTGAGCAAGTAAACTGGTGTGCCTCAGATACTTGAATCCCTAATAGCATTTATAAAAGCAGTGAGGAAACGCTTCATATGTAGACATACAAACCTGTTGCCTTTTTTCCCTTCCAAGGTATTTAAATGTTGTTCCAAAGTTTCCATTAGACTGCTCGGTGCCTTTAAAATACACACATATTGCATACATTAATAAAAATAAAAATAATGCAAAGCCTTTGATGGTAAACTGTGCAGAAGTAACATTTTTGGCCACAGTGATTAGAAGAGACATGTTGTAAAAGTCACCAAAGGCAGTCGAGTAGAAACCACTAAGAGGTAAACTTACTGAAAGCTACGGCATGCACAAACAATATACGTTAGTATTAAGAGAAAGGGTTATCTGAACAGGAAAAATTAATTTAAATCAAACCCTTGAGAATAAGTTAAGAATGGAAAAATTATGCCCAAAAGATAACTAAAGAGCACAGCAATAGTCAGCTTTTTTCCTACTTTAGTGCCATTAAAGGTCAGGTTCACACATAGTGGCATATGACATTAGATAGATCCCCATCACATACAGCTTCAGAAAACACGGCAGACCACTCTAGACCCTTCAGCCAATCATACACCACTTAGATTAAGGTCAGTGCTACATTATACTTTTATCTCAATGCCTTGCAACAAAGCAATGACTTCTTGCAGAAGCTTTTTGTGTCTTGCTATGGCTTTTGCTTCTACTAATGTTTATAGGAGCTGAAAACTCCCAGCATGTAATGTTTATTATGATGAAGACATTACTAAGAATCTGCTATTTATTGTGTACATATTCAAATATTAAAAAAATGATTTTAGATTCTATATGCAAATGTTCTTTTATGTAACTGCAGGGAAGTCACTGACGTTTTTGCAGAGATAAAAGATAATGCAGGTGTTATGATCTTACTAAGAAGTATGTTACAGGTAGTGAATAAGGACACGCTGAAAGCAAAGTATTAATCACTAGAAGAAGCGCCTAAATTACCGGCTCGTCGACAAAACCGTCCTTAAAGGAAAAGAAACATAGTTAACACTGAAGCTATGAAAGGAAGCAAACACAATGAATTCATAGGGCATTTCCAGTGGGCTTTAAAGGGAACCTGTCACCAGGGACCTCATTTTTCACTAAAGACATATTGTAAAAGCCCATGACACCTGCAGTGCAAATCTGCCTTTTCTACGAATTTGCATTACTTTATAATTGTGTGTTATAACTTACTCTTGCATCCTGACAAAATCCTGGGGTAGTCACAGGGGCTGGACTTTGGTTATCATGCACTTCAAAAAACAACATGTGACTTCTCTGTGCTGCAGGCTGTCTCCATGTTTGTGCTCCTGTACAGCTTGTCCCTCCCCCACTGATGTCAGGCTGACCAGGCTGTGACCTCTGAGAAGAAGCAGGAGGAGGAGCTAGACAGGAGCACAAAGGTGGGGGCCAAGCTCTGAGGAGTGGGTAACTCAGACAAGCCACATGTTGTTTTTTGAAATGCATCCAAACCAAAAAGTCCAGCCCCTGTGACTACCCCAGGATTTTGTCAGGATGCCAGGTAAGTTATAACACACAATTATATTGTAATGCAAATGCTTAGAAAAGGCAGAAAGGCAGATTTGCACTGCTGGTGTGAAGGGCTTCTGCAACCGGCCTTTAGTGAAAATGAGGTCCCTGGTGACAGGTTCCCTTTAAATACCTGCTCTGTGAAAACACATTGCATTTCTGCAATACTTTTCATTCATCCCATTTAGGCTACAATGACCTCCACTGAGTGTATATGTCAGAAAGACCTAACTTCCGGCGTCTTTCCCAAAGTAAATTATATATACTGGTCAGGCAGAGGCAAAAAGGATTCCTCTGCCCGCTAGTATATGTCTATGGGTACCCTCAGTGAACACGCTGGGAACGTTCATGGCACATATGCTGAACAAATTAAAAAAACAAGTGAGATGTGAATAAATGCTAAACGTGATAGCAGAGGTCGCATTAACGCGACACCACGCGTCATAGACGCGTGATGAGGCGCCATTACCCCCCAAAATAATTGCCATGCGTAAAGATACGCTTGGCAATTATTCCATGTAGCGCGCATGCTGAGCGGCCCAGCGCACGCTGCAAAGGAGGGGAAAGTCAGTAGCGCGATCACAGCGCGCGCCGGGCCGCTCAGCAGGATGCGGAGATGTGTGGCATTTGTGAGCGCCGACCCCGGGGGAGACATGTGGGCCGCAATGCTGCTGCTCCAGCTATCAATGCCCGCAGCAGCGGCCAGCGGTTATGTGATCCCGGCGGGACCTGAGAGAAGTGCCGGGTGAGTGTGAGCTGCGGCCGGGGGTACACTGCACTCTGTGTATGCGCTGGGTGAGTGTGTGCTGCGTGTGTGGTGATTGTGCGCCGTGCACGAGTGTGTGCGCGGGTGCTTGTGAGTGTGCCGTGCGCTGTGCGCAGACAGATGATATATATTTTTTTTTATAAATGGCGTCTATTAACATTATATACGGCTATTATATATTATTTAGTTATATGTATTAGCGAAATTTTCATACTCCTCCTCGACTAAAAATACTCCTCAAAAATAGTAAGATGTTAGTGGGACCTCTGCGTGATAGATCTATTTAGACATATCCACCCTGCAATAACAACCCTTTTCGGGTGTAGAAACTTCACCAACAGTTCTTCCATTTGTGAACACACTGCAAAGCACAGCCGCCAAACATTTTTAGGCACCGATAACTAACAACTGCAATGCATCATCGAAGTCAATTAGCAAGGTAACAGGTGGGTACACAAATGGCAGGGATTATCTCATCGAAAACATAAAAATTAAGTTTCATCAGAATGGAAGCTCACCTGGGTAAGATCAGGGATGTCACCTTTATCGATACCAACCTGCTGTAAATCAAAGTAGATATATAAGTGCAACATTCTGTAAAGAACACATTTAGGAATCGTATACAGTGGGGGAAAACGTATTTGGTCTCCCACATAGTTCTTCGTATTTAGTTCTCCCATGTAAAAAGAGGAGAGAGGCCTATAATTCACATCATAGGTCGATCTCAACTATGAGAGGCAAAATGTGAAAACGAATTCTTTAAAAATCAGACAGACAATGTGATTTTATGGATTTATTTTCCAATTATGGTGTAAATAAGTATTTGGTCAATAACAAGCAAGATTTCTGGCTCTCACAAACCTGTAATTTTGAACTTATCAGTATAAGAGACACCTGTCCACAACAGTAACACTCCAAACTCTACTATGGTGAAGACCAAAGAGCCATCATAGGACACCAGAAACAAAATTGTAGGCCTCCACCAGGCCGGGAACACTGAATCTGCAATGGGAAAGCAGCTTACTGTGAAGAAATCAACTGTGAGAGCAATAGTTAGAAAAGGGAGGATATATAAGAACACTGATAATCTCCCTCGATCAGGGGCTCAAAGCAAGATCTCACTCCATGGGGTCAAAATGATCACAACAATGGTGAGCAAAAATCCCCAAAACACACATGAGGACCTAGTGAATGACCTGCAGAAAGCTTGGCCAACATTACAAAGGCTACGGTCAATAACACACTATTCCAGGGATCCTGCAGTGCCAGACGTGTCCGCCTGCTTAAGCCAGTATATATCCGGGCCCGTCTGAAAAGCATTTGGATGTTCCAGAAGAGTATTGGGAGAATGTCATATGGTCAGATGAAACCAAAGTAGAGCTGTTTGGTAAAAAACACAACTTGTCATGTTTGGAGGAGAGTGAATGCGAGTTGCATCCAAAGGACACCTTACCCTACTGTGAAGTATGGGGGAGGGGGGACAACAGCATGACGAGGGGCTGTTTCTCTGAAAGAGGGACCAGGAAGACTTATCTGTGTAAATGAAAGCAACAGTTTGTGCCAACTTTGTGAAGATTTAAATAAAATGTATGACCTCTGTCATTGTCAACAAATGATAGAACAAAATATTGAGATGAACTTTAGTTATTGACCAAATACTTATTTTTCACAAAAATTTGCAAATACATTAAAAAAAAAAAATCAGGCAATGCGATTTTAGGTATTTCTTTTCACATTTTGTCTCTCATAGCTGGGATCTACCTATCCTGTCAATTAAGCTCTCTCATTATTTTAACTTGCATAATTGGTGTCTGACTAAATCCTTTTTATCCCCACTGTATCCATCCATAAGTATCTATAGGTTAGCAAACCCATGTATGTATGTAACATGTGAGTTTACCTCTGCAACTTTCATGAACTCTGAAACTCGCGTCATTCTGGTCAGGAACCGTTTATAAATTTCTAGAGCATCCTTGCATTGACCCTTCTTCATTTCAAAGAATTTCTCTGACATATCATAAAAAAAAAAAAAAATTCAAGTCTGATGGTTTGCAATTGATATCTGGCTTATAAAAGAAAAATATCTATCGTAAATTTGTAAATCAGACTGTGTGTATAGCTGCTGCCATTAGGAGGCTGGCACAAAGCCAAAAGTTTAGACCCGCCCTACAGATACTTTTACTGTGCCCATGTGAAGGTACCACAGAAGAAGCCTGGGAAAAAGAGTGATTCTGTGCACTACGAGGTCTATTGGGTGCTTTTGACCACGGGTGGAAAGCCCAAAGGTAGTCCCATTTTAAATTAAAGCGAGTTTCCAGGAATCTGGAAAACACCAAGCACCTGGTCAGATGTTAGGGGGACACAGGACTTGTGTCAAACAATGCCTGACCTCCTCAGACTATAGGATGTCAATTCATGTGTTGTCCCCTTGTCCGTTGGTTAAAGCAAGTCCCAAGACCGCCCCCCCCCCCCCCATCACATACACAACATAAAATATGGAGAACATGGAGTTCTTCCTCCTACGAACACTTGGATAATCAAGAATGAAAGTATATTTCAATTATTTTTAATAATTGCAGAAGCTATACCCACAGTCTCCATGTTCCCCAAATACACACGTTAGAAATAGATTTTGGATGGCAGAAAAGGCCAACTAAGACAATTCTTATTAACATTTAAATTTTTTGATGGCATGAATGCATGTGACAGATGCTCACCAATGACAGATACCTGGCAGGTCAGATTTTGTTGTTGGGTGCTGTAATTAAAAGCTGTTCATGACAGTTCTTCACATGAATGGAACGCCACTAATGATTATTGGAATTGTCACAGGGGACAATAAAATAAACAGCTGCTCGCAATTCCTTAAGGAAGCAGCTATATAGGATACTAGTGCCTCCTGTCTTCTCTGATCTGACTCCATCTCTTTCCTTGCATCCGGTTATTTTTCTCATGATTGCTTAATACCAAGTCACATGAGCATCTAGAGGATTGTACCACATCTGTCAGCTAGGGGAACTTCAGCAACTAGAAGGCTGAACTGTCTTCTACATCATAAATGTGTGATAGAAGGGTGTATAGCATCCTATGATAGGAGTATATGCTACCATCTGTGGAGAGTCCATGATTATTACATTATCCAGAAAACACAACAAGGAAACAAAAAGGCATGGTGATTCACAGGGGGGAACCAGGAGATCAACTCAAGACGATCTAGAAAGGATTTTCAGATAGAAACGAGTAAGGAAACTTGCCTCATTTAAAAAATCAACGTTCCTTGTCTAATTAGCATATAGGATGTCCTCGGCCTCAGCCACATCCTCCCTTTGCCCAACCCTCACTGCACAGGAAACCTCGCACCCGCACAGTGAGCCTTACACCCTGTCAGAGAGCTACATGATGGCTCACAGCTCATTGCGCCCCATCCCTATGCAGTCTAACTAGGCAGAGCAGAGGTAAGCAACCTTTAAGTTGGCAATACAACTTACATAGCTGTCAACTAAATGTCCGATTCCCCACACATGATATATAGGGCTGGGGTAAAATCAGAACTTCACTTAAAGAACATCTACCACCAGGATGAAGGATTGTAAGCCAAGCACACTGACATACTGGTGTGTGCCCCTCTGGCAGGAACATCTCTTCCTTTAGCTTCTTAGGACCTTGTTTTTACGGAAAAATAGTTTTATAAATTATGCAAATGAAGCTGAGGGACCCCAGGCTCTATAGATGTCAATGGAGCCTGGAGCCCCTCAGAGTGGAATATGTTAAATGGTGCACACACCGTCATGTTTTACAATCATTCATCCTGATGGTAGATGTCCTTTAAGATGCTCAGTTGGTCCAATCAAAAATAGTGGGTTTGTGATGAATTTTCCCAGGTTCATGATATTTTCTCTTTAACTCCTGATCAATAGAAGATCGCTGGTATTCAGTGCTGGAATCACTAAGAATGAACCTGAAAGTACACGTGTTTTCAGCAAAGTGGCTGGACCCGAAACTACAGCAGAACTCCTTCTAGAGCGAGTAGAATCTGAGCTGCAGTGGGGTATGGCTGTTCCTTTCGCTCTGTTCGTTTGTTATTCCTGCACAGGAGCTGATGGTTGGGTTCCCAAGTGTTGGGCCCCAGTATAATACGATCATGATGAGTTCTATCAAGTATCCACAGGGAGATTATGTGCTGAACCAGTAAAAAAAATCTAACATATGAATTAAGAGCATGAAAAAGCCATACCAGTTATAGGTCCTATGCAATGGATCCCATGATGCCAGTGTAAATGCCTTACAATAACTGCTGTGGTAATGAAATCTATCTACACCATTATAAGCATTTGAATGTGCCATTTTTTTACAGGATATACAGGAGTAAAATGTAATTTTTGCATATACTCACCCAATAAATTAATTATTCCGTCATTATAACAGGCAAACAACTTGATAAGATCTTTAAAAAGAAGCATAAAAGCAGCATTTATGACCCCGTTCGTCAATTCATTAGGGTGAACCTACAAGTAAAGGAAGCAGTCACAAGATTACTAAATGGATTGTGGATGATTGTGCAGATCACTAGGGTTTAGAGATTAACTCTAAAAGTTTTTATTCAAGTGTTGCGAAGATCCTCATTAAAAATGCCAAACAAAAAGGTTTCCTGGGCCCCTGTGTTAATTTATATAATGCATTATGTAAATAATACAAGCAGTCCTGGGCTTACATACAAGATATGTTCTTTAAGGTTTGTTCTTAAATTGAATTTGTATTCAAGTCAGAACTGTATATTTTGCAAAGGGACAAAGACCGCACACTAACATCACCAGACTTAGGGACGCAGAAGGAACAATACATGAAGACCCCAGAGGAATACTGTCAATCTTTCACAACTTTTATACCAAACTATATGAAGACGCTACTCCATTTGACAGCGCCAGGGCGGGGGCATATTTGTCTCAGATATCACTACCCACGGTATCTGACACAGATATGTCTCTACTAAATAAAGAAATAACTCCAGAGGAGGTAAAGGGGGCAGTTAATGATTTGGGAAATGGGAAAGCAGCGGGGCCAGACGGATTCCCGGCGGAATTTTACAAAGAGATTAAGGACCAAGCCGCACTCATACTAGCAAGCTACTTCACCAAAATTATAGAGGGAGCCCCAATCCCCTCATCGGCAAACACGGCTTATATTAAAGTATTACCCAAGGAAGGTACGGACCCACTACTACCCAGTTCGTACCGACCCATATCGCTAATCAATCAGGACTTAAAACTAGCGGCCAAAATAATAGCTAACCGACTAGCAGAACTACTTCCCAAACTAATACACCCTTCCCAAGTTGGATTTGTGAAGGGGAGAGCGGCCGTCACGAACATCTGGCGGGTACTGGCAGTACTGGACAGCGTGCCACATCAGCCACCGTCAGCGGGGAAAAGAGCATTACTGGCTCTAGACGCAGAAAAAGCGTTTGATAGGATCCGCTGGCGGTGGCAGGACTTGACAAGTACGGCTTTACAGGCCACTTCCGAACTTTTGTCTCAGGTTTATACACCAACCCTAGAGCGGCGATACTACTGGCAGGCTGTAAATCGAGAGTAATAAACCTGAGTAGAGGGACGAGGCAGGGATGCCCCCTGTCACCCCTACTTTTTGACCTGGCACTTGAGCCGCTAGCAAAGGCCCTTCGCTCACCGATCATTAACGAGGGAATCAAAGTGGGCAACACTTGTGTAAAATCCGCTTTATTCGCGGATGACATACTGATCTTCCTAACAGACCCGGTGCATACAGTGCCACGGATACTGGCACACATCAAAGACATTGGAGAAATAGCAGGGTTTAAGATAAATTTGGCCAAAAGTGACCTTTTACCGCTAGACCCACTTTTATTTACGGAACACGCCATAAAAGCGCTAGGAATAGGCCTTGCCACAAAGAGCATAAAATACTTAGGAATCCATATAGGAAAAACGTCCTCCTCCCTATATACCCTGAATTATCCGCCACTGTTCCAGAAAATAAAAGCAGAGCTTTTGCGCTGGGAATCTCTTCCACTAAACATTTCAGGAAGGGTACAACTCATAAAAATGATTAGTTTTGCGCGTTTACTTTATCCCCTACAAACCTTGCCTCTGCTGCTAAAAACAACAGACATAAGAGATCTGAACAAAGCGTTCACACGATTTATATGGCAGGGCAAGAAGCAAAGGATATCATTAAAACGCCTGACCTATACTAAACCATCGGGAGGGTTGAACTTCCCAGATATAAGACGCTATAATCATGCTTCTATACTACGACACCTAATTGACTGGGTGCATGGCACCAACAAAGTTTCAAACATACAACTGGAACAGGGACTTCTTCAGGGGTGTGGTTTGGTAGCAGCCTTGCACCTACCTTACGCTAAACTGCCAAGAATGGCAAAACAGTCGACATTATTAAGGGACACCATAGCAACATGGAAGGTGTTGCGGAAACAATTTGGGATGCCGTATCAGATGTCCAAACATCTAACGTTATGGGACAACCCGGAGTTCCCGGCGGGAGGGACTAGTAGACTATATGGACCGTGGAAAGCAAACTGAATAAATCGGATGCGACAGTTGATACATGATACAGAACCAAGACTTAAGACACTGACGGAACTGACAACAGAATATGCCTTGCCAGACAGACAAGACTTTCCCTACATTCAGATGGTGACGTTTTGCAACTCAAAAACACAAAATTTGTCAGGTGAAATGACCACAAACAAATTTGACGAATTGCTGGGGGAAGTGGGATGGAGAAGGTCCATATCGATATTATATTCCATACTAGGGCGGAAAGGAGAACCAGTGGAACAACCGCTTAACTTCCCATACTGAGAAAAAAGGTTACGGGCCAACCAAGTCTCCACACGTATCTTGCAGGGGTGGGCTGGGGTGCGTAGGCACATTCTAAGTGAGCGTTGGCGTGAGACCTATTACAAACTTATGCATGCCGCCATCTATGCATTCAACATCCCAGCAACGGAGTTGCGACCGGACAGGATAACTAAATGCCCTAAATGCAAGGAGCCAACTTGCAACCCTACTGGACCGAAATCCGAGACCAAATTGCTAGAGCCTACTCAGTGACACTCCCCATCACAGCTCTAGGATTACTATTTCACTCCACAAAACCTGAAGGGGCAGAGGAGGAGGCAGGGGATCCCCTACCGCCAATCATACATATTACGCTGTTGGTGGCCAAGAGATGTCTACTAAATCATTGGTTGGAACAAACATTACCCACATGGGCAGAAGTGCTAGCACAGATAAAGACATACCTTGAAGTAGACAGGCTAGAAACAGAGAGACTGTGTAATAAACGCACAAAATAGTTCTTCCGCAAATGGAGGAAATTTATCACCACCTACCTCACGACAGAGGAGATCAGGCGTCTTATGGCAAAGCTATGTCGTACAACTTGGTACCACACCGAGAACTTGAAAGGGACCCTAGGCCGTTTACAGATAGACACAACTAATTTCTAGTGTCACGAAGGGGAAAGGGGTTCCCTACGTGAAAACACCTATCCTGCCCTTAGAAAAACGAGGTTATTTTATGCCACACACTGGATCACTATGTCTCCCACGGTATAAATAGTTATACTACTTATGTATTTCCTACTATGTCTGATTTTAATCGTTCAAGGGAAACGCTGTTGTGCAATGAACAAGACAGACGAATAGCCGTAAGGGCGCTAGTTGCGCCTTGTTTATGTTACAAAGTTGAGATCTAACTGTGAATAAGAACAATGGTCAAAAAACATAAGAATTCAATGCTTTGTATTAATACTGACACTACTGTAACCGCGACAATATGTATGCATGTATATTCTTTACGGTAGACCAAATAAAGCTTAAAAAAAAAAAACAAAAAAAAAAACAAAAAAAAAAAAACTGTATATTTTATAATTGTAACTCCATAAAAAAAAAATTTCCCTGTTATGAAGGGAATTTCTAAATTTGGTTGTCATAGGAATAAGGATTATCATTAAAACTTCATTACAGACCTCTTACAGCTGATCATTGCAGCCTGGAGCTAAAGTAAAGCCTCCAGAGAGCTCCACCAGAGGTCACAAGCAGAGAGGTCCGTCTGTAACTAGGGGTCATTTGTAACCTGGGTGTCCTTCAAGGGGTTTTTTCACAAAACAAGCTAGGCCCTATTCACAGAATAGGGCCTAACTTGCTGATTTGTGGGGGGTCTCAGTGATACTAATATGATACAGTAAGCTAATATGATTAATAAGACTTGAGGAGATGGTGCACAAGCCACTGTGTAACATTGTCCTAATGTAAATATTTTCATATTGTATTGCACATTAAATACATTGTTGCTACTGAAAATCTCAGCCGTTTGTCCTTGAAACCTGACTTGAGTACTTTACATGTGGCTTGCAGCCATTGATTTTCATGTCTGCAATATATATTATGTTAAGCTTGTGTTGCTAGGAGCTCAGGAGGGAAGCATAGTTTATAAACTGCACTGGTTTATGCCATTTAAGCTGAAATGCTGACTCATAATCCCATCAAGTGCCTTTACAATAAATTCAAGGCACCAAATTTTCCAAGAATCCACTTATGTTACTATAGGCTGTAATGTGTAAAATCAAGGTGTATAGTAATTTTTTTTTCCCTACAGTGCGGCACAGATATGAGGCCTCCTTTATTTGGCCAGCATTCTTCATAGTTATGGGATTACCTATAATCTTCATAAAGACCATTTTAATTGCCATTTAAATGCATCCTAGCAAATCTTTGACTTTAGAAGTTAGGCAGGTCGCCCACGAGTGAATTCAGTCTGAGCAACTTGCGTTGTGCGCTCGAGGGATTTCCCAGGCCGCACTGATACTCAGACGTTTAGGTCTGGTAAACCCTTCTAGTGCATGGAGAGTGTTTCTCAGACTGAACTCGCTCATGGGCAACTGGCCTAAGTAATGCAGTACAGGCAGTCCCCGGGTTACATACAAGATAGGGTCCAGAGGTTTGTTCTTAAGTTGAATTTGTATGCAAGTCGAAACTGTATATTTTATAATTGAAATTCTAGACAACATTTTTTCTTTTGCCCCAGTGACAATCGGAGTTTCAAAATTTTCGATGTAATTGGACCAAGAATTATCAATAAAGCTTCATTACAGACACCTTACAGCTGATCATTGTAGTCTGAGACTGTACTAAAGCATCCAAAGAGCTTCACCAGAAGTCACAGTGGGCAGAGGGGTCCGTCTGTAACTAGGGGTCATCTGTAAGTCGGGTGTCCTCAAGTAGGGTGACCGCCTGTAAATGAGCTCCCTATCACATATTTAGGCTGCATGCACATGAACCAGTCAGGTGAACCACACCAATTGGGTGTGAAACACTCATAGGCCCACAGTTATTAAAGAGTTTGCACCAGTTTTCTGTCGGACTCTGTAATAGAAAGAATGTGAAAACTGCTAACATATGTAATTATAAAGTGTCTGTGTCAGTTTTGTGTTGCAGCTGCACTACAAGACAGAATGAGCACCTAAAAGGGTGTGTTAGTGCTTAGTCGGACCAGGCGCCACAATTCTGCAGCATGGACAAATCCATGAATCTGACGCACCCTGAACACTCCACAGGCAAGCTGTTAGGCATGGTTTTTGATAAATGGTGGCCAAAGTCTCAGTAACCCATGAAAAAATGTTCTAACTAGGACATGATCTTCTATTTAACGGATCAGTCAAATGGTCCTCTAAAATAACGGCCATGAGCACTGATCCATTAAAAATTTTTGGATTTAGTGCTGCCATGTGCCGTCCATTCAAAAAAAATGTATGACACACAAAGATTGTCACTGCTGTGTGTCGCTGGCCAAAGGGTTTATATTTCTATAGTGACTTTAGTCTAATGTCTGACACTTTCTACAACAAATATACACTCACCGGCCACTTTATTAGGTACACCTGTCCAACTGCTCATTAACACTTAATTTCTAATCAGCCAATCACATGGCGGCAACTCAGTGCATTTAGGCATGTAGACATGGTCAAGACAATCTCCTGCAGTTCAAACCGAGCATCAGTATGGGGAAGAAAGGTGATTTGAGTGCCTTTGAACGTGGCATGGTTGTTGGTGCCAGAAGGGCTAGTCTGAGTATTTCAGAAACTGCTGATCTACTGGGATTTTCACGCACAACCATCTTTAGGGTTTACAGAGAATGGTCCGAAAAAGAAAAAACATCCAGTGAGCGGCAGTTCTGTGGGGGGAAATGCCTGGTTGATGCCAGAGGTCAGAGGAGAATGGGCAGACTGGTTCGAGCTGATAGAAAGGCAACAGTGACTCAAATCGCCACCCATTACAACCAAGGTAGGCAGAAGAGCATCTCTGAACGCACAGTACGTCGAACTTTGAGGCAGATGGGCTACAGCAGCAGAAGACCACACCGGGTGCCACTCCTTTCAGCTAAGAACAGGAAACTGAGGCTACAATTTGCACAAGCTCATCGAAATTGGAGAGTAGAAGATTGGAAAAACGTTGCCTGGTCTGATGAGTCTCGATTTCTGCTGCGACATTCGGATAGTAGGGTCAGAATTTGGCGTCAACAACATGAAAGCATGGATACATCCTGCCTTGTATCAACGGTTCAGGCTGGTGGTGGTGGTGTCATGGTGTGGGGAATATTTTCTTGGCACACTTTGGGCCCCTTGGTACCAATTGAGCATCATTGCAGTGCCACAGCCTACCTGAGTATTGTTGCTGACCATGTCCATCCCTTTATGACCGCAATGTACCCAACATCTGATGGCTACTTTCAGCAGGATATTGTGCCATGTCATAAAGCTGGAATCATCTCAGACTGGTTTCTTGAACATGACAATGAGGTCACTGTACTCAAATGGCCTCCACAGTCACCAGATCTCAATCCAATAGAGCATCTTTGGGATGTGGTGGAACGGGAGATTCGCATCATGGATGTGCAGCTGACAAATCTGCGGCAACTGTGTGATGCCATCATGTCAATATGGACCAAAATCTCTGAGGAATGCTTCCAGCACCTTGTTGAATCTATGCCACGAAGAATTGAAGCAGTTCTGAAGGCAAAAGGGGGTCCAACCCGTTACTAGCATGGTATACCTAATAAAGTGGCAGGTGAGTGTATTTTGATAGCAACAAGCATACACACGGCAGTGCACATCCATCGACTTTGGGTTGTTTTATTTGTCTTCTTTCTTTGCACCGCTACGGGTCCTATAATGTTTGATTATAGCAGGTCTGCACCACTCACTGTAGCACTGTGTCATTGTTACAATTACAGTTACATAATTGCCTAATTATACTTCACACTTTAATATATCAAGTCTTATTGCATTTACCAAGTGTACAGGAGCATTAATGCTAAATATTGTACCATCATCCATCCAGTCACGAAAGTGAATAGTTGGGTAGTAGTCGGTCAAAGGGTAAACTTACATCAAACTCAAGTAGAGCATCAATTTGTCCCTGCAGTATTGGCATGCCCTTAAGTAATTTTTCTGGTACCATTGTTCGCATCACTCCTTCAGCACTAAAAAAAAAAAAAAAAAAAAAAGTTTACATATTCGATCAAAATGATAAACTATGTTTACTCAGCAGTATATACAACTCCAAAGCTCTCACTACTCTCACATTGTCTGACTGTTAGGAAATTGCTTTAAATGATTTGCATGTTATAAAAGGGTTTTTCCAGAAATGACCATATATACTTGAGTATAAGCCTAGTTTTTCAGCACAAAATTTGTTCTCAAAAACCCTAACTCAAAACTCACCTTTCCGACGTCACCCGTAGGTCCTATGCTTGTTTTGATGCTCTGGATCCCCCCGCGATGCCGGCAGCTCACAAACAATGAAGTCGGCAAGCAGCTGACGTAATTCTGTGTGCCGGGCGCGCGCGAAGACCCTAAGAGGTGCGGAAGAATCCGAAGAGCACTGAAGGACCCGAGGCAGCATCGGAGACAGGCTGGGCAGGCTGGATACTACAGGGGGCTGCCACGCTAGTCACTACAGGGTCTGGCCGGCTATATACTGCAGGGGCTGGGCAGGCTATATACTACAGGGGTCTTGCTGGCTATATACTGGGAGGCTGTGACCAATGCATTTCCCACCCTCAGCTTATACTCGAGTCAATAGGTTTTCCCAGTTTTTTGTGTTGAAATTAGGGGTCTCTGCTTATATTCGGGTCAGCTTATACTCCAGTATATACGGTACATTAAAGGGAGCCTTTGAGAAGCGATTTGGTTATTAACCATTAGCATACTGCTGTAAGGCTTGTAAATACCATTCTTTATATGTGCCTAGAATCAAAAGCAGAAATAAAAACACATCTCACTTATATTGTGTATAGTGTGGCAATAGTGATTAGTAATGAATTTTATTACAGCCTTGGTTGTAGTCATGGACACCCTTTCTAGATTAAATTAAGAGATTATTAGCTCTACAAACAGTATTCTGGCTGTTTGAGAACCTTTATTCTTCCGATACGTTCCCTTCATTTACATATTGGGTGATAATTGCTTGATCGCTGTGAGCATCACCCGCATTCCTCCTCATTGCAGGACCACAATGGGGAGACCCATTACATAGTGGATAGAGACGACACGGTACAAGGTTTGCTATTTTTTTCACCCCATCAGTCCTACTTGTGGCTAGCCAACGAAAGCATTTACTGAAAGAAGACTTTCTAAGAATGCTGCAGTTTACAATGTATGATATGTGCAGCTCTACAGCTTCACTCTAATTGCTCTTTATGTACAATACTCTTATTATTTCATATTACAAAACTATTTTAAAAATTTCAAGAACAAGATCCATCTTTTTTGCAGCACATACTGTATATTAGATACAAATGCACATTCATACCCTTTCTTCACTCTGGCGAAGTCAAATGCCATTTGTCTGTAGGAGAATGCCTTCTCATTGAGATATCTACTGTAGCGCCTAATGAATGTTGACATATCATAACCTGAAGGAAGAAAGTAATAAAAATATTTACAGCATAGTCCTCTTGGTAGAAAAATAATGTCTTTAAAAGGATGAAGGATTGCAAATCAAGCACACTTACATACTGGTGTGTGCCCCCTATGATTCCATTCACTCTTCTTTTAACTTCTAATGCCCTTTTATTTTTACAAAAAAGTTGAAAGAATTATGCAAATGAGCCATAGGGACTCCAGGTTCAATTAACAGCTATGAAGACCAGGGCCCCTCAGTCTCATTTGCATAATTTGAAAGTTTTTAGTTTTTTGTTGTTTTTTTTTTTTAAATAAAAATAAGGCCATAAGGTGCTGAAAGAATGATGTGAATCCTCCCAGAGGGAACACACAAGCATGTAAATGTACTTAGTTTACAATCCTTGAAACTGGCAGTAGGTTTCCTTTAAAAGTTTTTTTTTTTGTTTAGGACGTTAAAAGGCTTAGTATTCAAACTGAGATTTACCAAATGTTTGAAGAAATTCCAGAATACAGGCAGTCCCCTAGTTAAGGACACCCGACTTACAGACAACCCATAGTTACAGACGGACCCCTCTGCCCACTGTGACCTCTGGTGAAGCTCTCTGGATGCTTTACTATAGCCCCAGGCTGTAATGATCAGCTGTAAGGTGTCTGTAATGAAGCTTTATTGATAATTCTTGGTCCTATTACAGCAAAAAAATTTGAAACTCCAATTGTCACTGGGGCAAAAAAAAAAAATTGTCGGGAACTACAATGATAAAATATACAGTTTCGACTTACATACAAATTCAACTTAAGAACAAACCTACAGTCCCTATCTTGTATGTAACCCGGGGACTGCCTGTATATTTTTTAGGCACAAATATGTTGGCTTATAAAATAGAAACCCCCTTAACAACTCCCATTTTTGGAACTGCTTGTATGAAGCTTGTTCACCCTTTCAAGCTTCACACTGATTAAAAAATGGAGACAAAATTGTGAATGTCAATTGTTTTTTAATACATTCATTTATCTTAACATTTACAACTTCCTAAAGAGTAAAAGTACAAAATTAATCTCAAAATTGTGAAGTATTAACCGTTTTACAGGCACATGGCAGTGTGAAGAATAGCAGGAGGGCAGATGGCAGAAGTGACCAAACTATGGAAGCTTGTCTCTGATTCTATTACAGTCTATAAGAGAGTCTATAACGGTGCATTCTCCCTAATAAATGCTAAACCTGCGATGTACTCCAATACTGTCTCATGCCTCTTATACTTCCCAATCCATGGATCTGCCAATTTTGCCCTAAGAGAAAATGTGATGTCAGGATTTTGCATTGATATGCTCTGGATGTGAAACATTTTTCAGTATACCCCCTCATGAACGATTGTCATTGGTGCCTGAATGTCCAGGTAACTTGATATGATAGTTTTATTGATTACATTTTTTTTTTTTTTTTTTAATAAAATTTGCCAATAATGGACTACAAATGTGGAAAAATAAGCTTTTTGTAAATTTTTCCAATTCAATTTTTTTATTAAACAAGTAGATGATTTTACCAAACTACAGAATTATTCCCAGGTTGAGCTACAAATGCAGAGGGTGCATATACTTCTGCAAAGCGAAAGTCTCCTGCAGCTGCTTCTACATTTTGCCTGCAGCTGACAGGCTGGAGGGGGACACATTTTAAATGCCTACATCTCCTGGACCCTTTCAAGTAGATGCTGGTGTCAATTCTGGTGTGATTTTTCACTCCCCACCTTTAAATATTTATAACTTTTTTATTTTTCCATGTAAAGAGCTATGTATGGGCTTGTTTTCTGTGTAACAAATTGCACTTCAAAGTGACTGTATTTAATATTCTATGCCGTATACTGGGAAGTGGGAAAAAAATTCTGAATGTAGAAAAAAAATGATAAAACACATTTGCGCCATTTCTTGTAGGCTTGGATTTTACGGCTTTCAATGTGCGCCCCAAATGACTGGTCTACTTCATTCATTGGGTTAATCACAGGTATACAAAATTTGTATAAGTTTTATGATGTTTTCATACATTTGCAAAAATGTAAAAAAAAAAGTGTCATTTTTTGTGACTTTTAAAGAGATTTTCAATGCTTCTATTTCTAGGACTGTATGGCCTTTTGTTCACTTTTTATGGAATTTCTTATACGTTTCAAAATGGCAAAAAAATGCCATTTGCGACGTTGGGCGCTATTTTTCGTTAAGGGGTTAAACACAGTGAAAAAACATTATTATGTTTTGATAGATCTGGCATTTTCGGATGTGGCGATATCTAACGTAATGTATAATGTATATAGCTGTATGACCTCGTGAATGTGTTGATGTAGAAATATAAGGCTGGTGGGGGAATAAAAATCCTTTCATTTGGGAATTTGCTATCGCCGAATTCTCAGATACATCACAATTGTTGGACTTTTCATTGTGACCATTCTAAGAGCCAGAGGCACGTTCTTGTACTCGGCGACTTCTTAGTGATCAGCCTCTGTCAGTAGAATTATGAAGCTGCTCAATATCTATTACAAAAAAAAACACCATAGACACACATGCATGGGTGTTCAGCTAGTAATTTAAACTTTTTAAAGCATTTTATTGCATCTTTTCTTAATGCCAAGAGAGATCAATTTGTCTGAAGAAAACCCATCCGGTTACAAGGCACAAGGCTTGTCTTATAGGAATCTAACCACAACGTCTTTGTGCAGGTTCTATATCATTTCCTCTGGTTTTCCGGATCCCAGACAGACGGGGTTCAAGAATGGCAGCATGATAAAAGTTAAAGCAGCCACACAAATAAAACATGCCACCTTAGTACTGCATATGGTTCATACCTCTCCTCTAAGCTCAAAAAAAAAAAAAAAAAAATTACAAATGTATAATACAGCTGTAGGGGGCAGACAGAGTTGCTATTTGCCCAGGGAGTGCCTAGTATACTTTCTACAACAGAGTAAGGGAAAGGCGAGGTTGTGGGTTGGCCAAAAACAGGTAGTAGATTCATATTGTATGGCAGTTGTTGTACCCACCAGTTCTTAAAGGATTTAAACTCATTAAAGGGATATTCCCATCGGGGCATTTACATTTAATTTAATTCATTTGCCATATGCAAACTATGGGGGTCATTTACTAAGGGCCCGATTCGCGTTTTCCCGACGTGTTACCCGAATATTTCCGATTTGCGCCGATTGTACCTGAATTGCCCCGGGATTTTGGCGCACGCGATCGGATTGTGGTGCATCGGCACTGGCATGCACGCAACGGAAATTGGGGGGGGGGGGGCCTGGTCAAACAAAAACCCGATGTATTCAGAAAAACCGCCGCATTTAAAAACCGAAAATGTGTCGCTTGGGAAGCGCTTACCTTCACCTGGTCCAGCTCGGTGTATTCCGGCGCGTTCAGATGATTTTTCAGCGCAGCAGCGCCACCTGGTGGACGGCGGAGGAACTACCTTCATAAATCCCGTCCGGACCGGAATCCTGTTCAGAGAACGCGCCGCTGGATAGCGAATGGGCCCGGGTAAGTAAATCTGCCCCATTATCTTCACACAGGAAAATTTTTTTTAATAACATCCAATTGAAGATAATTTCTCATAAATGTAGTCATGTTGTCCCTTAGAAACGAGATAGCTTCCTTGGTTACGACCACCTCACATTCTGGCAGCGGTGGCCAGACATGCGCTATAGAGTCCTGCCTGACTGCCTGGCTTCAGCAATCATTACCACAGGACGGCTGTAGTATATAAAGTAACTCCCGGACATTTCATATACAAAAACCTTTTGTTTCTTTGTGCAATTCCTCCAGCAGAGGTGGCCATAACCAAGGACAGTCTGGTTTCAAAGGGACCATATGACTACATTTATGAGAAATTATCTTCACACAGGAACATTTTTTAAATAACATATAATTGAAGAAATGTTTATATATGGCAGATTAATGAAACAATGTGAATGCCGAGACGATAATACCCTTTAACATGTGTATATTTGATGTCAGTTATCTTGTGAGTGGTATATATGATGTATACCAGAGGCATTGTGTGGTTAGTTGAGTTCTAAGGAGTATATATTATTTAGAAACAAAGTGTGGTTATCCCTTTGACAATATACCATAGATAACTGTGGTATTTTAGGTTCACGGCCCAGGAAAAGTCAGGATGAAGTTCTAGACCTTTTAGAGCAAAATTGGCACTTGTAAGTTGTCACTTTTGCCTGCATCTGGTCAATACTGTAGTCACTGCCTATACATGATGAGATTTGTCTTAAAGACTAGAAAGTAAGTGTCAATCATAGAATGTTAATAAGCAAAGTTTGCCTTTCTGAACACAAACCACTGGCGATGTGTGATGTTGTTTCACTGTCAATTTCTTGTCAGTATTTTTTTTAAATAAGGTGTGGGTGCTTTTCAATGGTATGCCTTGTAAATGTTATTGGATATGAAGCAGGTAAGGATTATTTTCTCAAATAATGTGGTAGCTTAAAAGAAAGAGTCGACTTCATAGATACATTTACTAATACAAAACAGGAAAAGCAGGGGATACTTTCCCATAAAATACAGGTTTATATTTGGTGGTCCCCAGCTTCCTTCAAATATTTGTGACAAACGCGGCAATGGAATAGAATCCTTGAAAAAGAAGTCACATATAAAGTATGCCAAGAGGTCACGGCTAACATTCTTTGTTATGTGCATGCTAAAGTTATCTACATTCCTAATTGTCTACAACTAAACATTATGAGAGACTTAGAGCATTGTCTACTAGGCCCAGAGTTCCCTAGGAACAACCTGCTGTGAAAATTCCTTAAGAATATTTATATTTCCTGTTAAAATGTATGAATGTATATGAGGCCAGGAAGCCGTTGGCCATGTATTGGTTAAAACCCACCGCACCCGCGGTAGAAATGTGTATTAATAAAATGAATAATTTCATTCGCTTAGAAAAATCTGTTGTTTATTGCAAGAGAAAGGCAAGTGCTAAGTTCGAAAGAATTTGGGGTCCTTGGCTGGACTTCCCTCAGTTCACATTCGCTCCAATCCTTAATTGCTGAATATGTAATATATTGCTGTAAGTCTATTTATGTACTATTACCGAGGATGTATTGTCAAATGTCAAAAGTATGAATGAACAATATAGTACACCCTGAAGGACTGAAGATTGCATACCCCAAATACACAATCATTTACATAACATGGGGTTTTCAAAACAAACAAGGAAAAATAAGAACCTCACCATGTGATCCACTCTTGTCCAGAAAGTTGCTAAGATTAAATAGTGTGTTTCGAGAGGCCAAATACTGGATGAATCTCTACAATTAAATTAAAAAAAATTTAATTAAACCCATGTTAAAAGTATTGACACCAAACCGTTACCCATGTGAAAGTTTTTTCTTTGTGTACTACTTCTAGCATTATTTTAGAAAAAATTTCTCCCACATAATAAAAAAGCGGAAAATCACCATACAATCTGTACAATAAAATAAAATGAACTCGCTGACTATCATTAAAAAAATATATTAAAAACAACAGATTAAAAAGCAATTAAAAAAAGGTGATCAAAATGACCCACACCACAATAATTCCAATAAAAAGTACAACTGCATTCTGCAAAATATAACACAATAAACACAGTTTTTAATGGTTATGTGTGACTGCAGTATATTGGGGGAGTGGTGGAAAAGATGCTTCCTTAGACTAGGGACACAATGGTTGTAATGATTTCCTGTCAGAGCAGAGTAGATAGGGAACAAATCTATATGGGGCTGCAATGCACAGCAGAAATCAGCCGTTTTTAGTTTTTTCAGAGGGATATGTGCAATGAACTTTTAGCAGCAGAGATGCAAATCCCAATGAATTATTTACTGGCAACTAAAATATTGCTAATATTATATTAAGTAGTAACCTACAAATTCTGCCCATATAAAACACCCAAGACCAGTTTGTTAATCCTTATTCTTTACAATATGGAGTTGCTTTTTGGTTAGGGGAAAGAAGAAAAAAAAAAAAAAAAAGTAAAAAAAAAATTAAAAAGTAAAAAAAAAAAAACTCACTCACCAGCTTTCGACCCAGAACCATCCTTCCTGCTTAAAACACAACGCTATTTTCTGGAAAACAAAAAAACCTAAACCCAAAAGAACCCAGACCCGACAAAGGGGTAGAGGAAAGTACCCTTTACCCACTCATAAAAATGTTGTCACCATTGTATTGAAAACTCGTAGGCCCCCATAGACATCTATAGCACCTGGTCACGGTGCGGTGAGCACATGCTGTAACGTGACCGAGGTCATATTACAGCGCCAGACGCTCGGCCTTCAACGGAGAGGGGAGAGGCGATGAGAGCTCACCCTTCCTCTCTCCTGCAACCAGCTGTGGGCTTGCCTGGTTTACATTGATATGTGGGGCCCTACCAGCCAGAAGACACACAATAATCTATGCAGCGTGTATGCAGCTTCATGCCCGATATAGAAGATTATAGCATTCTTACCTCATTGCCATGGACCATTAGATGATGAGTTGTGACTAAGGCTTTAAACACAACCACCCAGCTGCTATTTGTGGCACGCTCAAACAACGTGTCTGCCATCTGTGGAATATTCACATTCGTCTCATTTGTAGCTTGTATCAAATCTGAAAAGCAAGACCAAAGGAGCATTAAATACTATCATGTTGAAATTTTCTATTAAATTTTCGCCTTTATAAAAGTAACAGTCATACTCTGGACAACAGTGAAGACATTATATACACAGATGGTCCCCAACTTAAGAACACCTGACTTACAGACAACCCTTAGTTACAAATGGACCTTTGGATGTCTGTAATTTACTGTACTTTATCCCCAGCAATCAACAGTGAACCGTTGTAACAGTTATCAAAAGATGCCTGCAATTAAAAGTGAACCTGTCAGCAGAAATTGACATAATGAACCTCTACCAGTATGTTTCCAAGCAGCTGAGCTCCCAGATCGTGTTTCTCTCGTGGCGCAAGGTGGTGTCATCATTCAGAAAATCCACTTTAAAGTGAGGCTGGGATTTTAACACTGAAGTCAAGCTCTCTCTTCCTCCGAAAGCCCCCTTCACTGTAATTGGAGGAGGAAGCAGTCAGAGATCCCCACCTTGACTTCAGTGTTAAACTCTCCACCTCCTTTACTTTATACAAACAATTTACATCTCATTTCAAAGTTGATCATCTAGATCAGTGATGGCGAACCTTTAAGTGACTGAGTGCCCAAACTATAACCAAAATCCACTTATTTACCATAAAGTGCCAACATTGCATTTTAAGCTACCTGCTTATTGCTACCTGCTCTTCAACATCTATCAATTGTATCGGCCTCTTGAGGCCTCCAAAACAGTTGAAAGAAGGACACATTCAGACTATCATTGTAGCTTCTCACCACAGTCTCTCTGTACAGTAAGAATGTGGGGTCCAGTAGGATACTGCAGTTCTATCAACACTTTCTCACTTTTACCTCAGTTCCAAACAGCCGAATGTTTTAAAATAGCGCTGATTGCAGCAACTCTTAAATTGCCTGGGTCTGCAGGAAGATTTGGTGAATTTGGTCCTGTTTAGTGAGCTCTGTCTTGGGGTCAATGGCCTGAGTGCCCACAGAAAGGGCTCTGAGTGCCACCTCTGGCACCCATGCCATAGGTTCGCCACCACTGATCTAGATGATGCCATTATACTGGGCCATGAAAGAGTAACACCTTCTAGTTTTTGTTTGTTTCTGTTTGACAACATAGTGGTAGTGGTTTATGTGGTCAAGTGCTGATGAAAGGTTCCCTTTAAGCTTTATTGGCAATCCTGGTTCCTATGACAACCCAACATTTTTAAAATCCAATTGCCACAGAGACCAAACAAAATTTTGTTACAATTATAAAATATAAAGTTCTGACTTGCATACAAATTTAACTCAACAACAAACCTACAAAACCAATATTGTGGGTGGATGTCACAGGGGACAGTTTATCAGACAATGGTATCCTAAGAATCCAATATAACAATACATCTCTACAAGATCTACGAGTCACAAAAGGAAAACCTAACTTAAATACAATACATATGGAGTCATTGAAGGACAAAGCAACAAGGTACATGTACATTTCATGTTCAAAAAAAGAAAATTGCAGATGAAGCATTTTGCTGCAGGACCCCGGGAAACGGGAGAACAGCCGAGAAGTCCTTACTCCTCTACTGCCGCTCTACTCTGTGTCCCCAGTAGCTACAAGTAATTATCAGCTGTACTGTACTGCTCCAGGGTCCTGAGGCTGCCGCAGCGGCGGACACAGAGCAGAGAGGCAGCTGCAGTGTGGTGCAGGGAGGAGAAGAGGATCCTGGAAAGGAGAAGATTCAGTTATTTTGTCTACTCTAAGGGTCTTCAATATCAGTTGATTTATGCTCTCTGGATCTTCGGGGTCTTCAGTATTGTAGGCTTGCGCTGGGACTCTCCAATGGATCCACAAGGAAAGGTAGCTGAACTGTATAAAGCAGGAAAGGGACACACAAGGAATGGATAATGCCAGTCAGTAGTGTCCAAGCTGTGATTACCAAATGGAAAATCAGGGGCTCTGTAAAAACTAAACTACGGTTAAGTAGACCAACAAAGGTTTCAGCCACAACTGGCAGAGAAATTGTTTGGGATGTAAAGAAAAGCCCACAAATAGCACCTTCATCTATTGCATAGGATGCTTCCACAATATCAGAGAATGTGCAAGAACAGGAACCCAGAGGAGTTATATCAAGGTTAACATTGGTTAAATCTTTCCTTAATCCCTCTATATATCTCTGATCAAGAGAACGGCTTAGGGCTCTCAGCAATGTCTCGTCAAGTAGACTGGGAATCCATTACTCAGCCTCCAATTACTACATAATACACAATCCATTTACACAGCGTAAGCAATTCCCTAGCGTGGGCACCAGCGTCCTGCCAGGCACAGTCTCCTGGTGACTCATTACATGCTGCACATCCTACACAGCAACTACTGATAGGAGCCCGCAGGGTTAAAAGGCTTCACCAAATCTTTATATTCTTTGAAAGTATTTTCATCTACAAAGATAAACTCTCACAATCTGCTCAGCAAAAAACTCACATTTATTAAAAGGTATAATGGAGTTGGGAGAGACAGCCTTTGGAGGAGCAATCATTCAGCTGCTGGTCTAATGTGTATGGGTTCTATGGGTTCCTTCATATCAGGTTTATACCGTCAGTCTGTCAGACCATACAAATACAAAATAACTACAAACAACGGTGAGAAAACAGAAAAACAAAAAAAACAAAATGACACTATACTAAAGTGCTTGTTACTTCACAGAAAAGGTGTGTGCACCAAAATGATTTGAATAAGACATGCTTTTGACGCATTTTTTCTAGTGTAAACCACGTAACTCAAAGAGCCTAGTACTACTAATCTTCTACTGCACATGATTTATATACGAGTGTTATGCTGGATGATCCATCTGTTGTAGTACAAGTCTGTCTAGTCCTACTTTGCATCTCCTATTTGGCAGATTTTACATCAGAAAACTGGGACAATTTTGTTGGGTTAGCATTAGTTTTGGAACAAAACCACACCCTATTTTCATAGTCTAAAGTAGTCATGGCGAACCTTTTAGCAACCGAGTGCCCAAACTGAAACCCCACTTATTTATCGCCAACCAAAAATTAAAGCAGTAAGTTATTGCTCCCTGTTCTTCAACAACTTTCAATCATACTGGCCTCCTGAGGACAGCAGCACAGCAGAAAGATGGAAAATTTTCATCATTTTAGCCTCTTTCCAGTGTCCCTCTGTACACAGTGGTGCCAGCAGGAGGTCTTCCATAGATAATTCGGCCCTGTCTACTCATTCTCCCTCTTCCTATAGTCCCAAGTAGCGAAGGAAGTATCAAAATATGTCTGAAAGCAGCATCTTTTAAGTTGCTTGGAACTGCAGGAAGATTCTTTGAGTTCTGTCTGGTGTGCTGGGGTGATGGCCCGAGTGCCCACAGAAAGGGCTTGGAGTGCCGCCTCTGGCACCAGTGCCATAGGTTCGCCACCGCTGGTCTAAAAAGTGTCCATGTCTTGTAGTTCACAGTCAGGAGGATCAAGCTTTCCTGGAGATCGGGTAAAGCAGTGATAAAGATTTCACTCAACCTCAGAGAGCAGGTCCTCTGCACCAACAATTTGCCTGTGTGAAGAAAATTTCCCATACATGTAGTAATATGGTCCCTTAGAAATGTGATTGTTGTCCTTGGATATGACCACCGCTCCTTGAGTTATTGCACAAAGAAACAAAATTTGTGCCTATGAAATGTGCAGGAGTTACTGTATGTCCCACAGCAGTCCTGTGATAACAAACGCTGAATCTAGGTGGCCAGACAGGACTCAATAGTGCATGTCTGGCTACTGCTTGAAGAGCCTAGTGGTGATAGTGTGCAAGGATGATTATGGTGACATTTATGGGAAAATTATCTTCACACAGGGACACTTTTTTTTCAATAACATGCATTTGAAGAAATGTCTATTTTTGCCAGATGAATCAACCACTTACCGATATGTGACAAAAATAGTATATCACACATCGGCTGCGGGTATATGAAGAGGGCTCACAGGATGAGCCCTCTCCATACAAGGTTTGCTGCATATTGCTGGTAACATCCACGATCAGTGTGGCGTGTGGGCACCGTCATATTGGCTTAGATCGTTAATCCCTGTGATGCCATTGAGCAAAGGCGATCTGTTACCATGACAGTCTCGGGTCATACACCCCATCTTGTTTTTAGCCATTTATTACAATATGCAATTTACACATTGTAATAATTGATGTGGAAAATTCCCATATACTGCCATACTGTAGTATGGCAGTATATACTACCATACTGTGATGGTTATTCTGGGTTTTTAACCCAAAATGCCAAGCAGCAGGCTGTGGTGTTTTAGTGATGGAAGCCAGTTTTCTTTATGTGGATCTGATAGAATGTCCCCCATAATATTTCCTATGCCATGAAGCCCTGAAATAATCGCTAATGAACCAACAGCAACTGCGATAATTTCCCCCTTCACGCCATCTTCACACCAAGGGAGCGTGGGCCAGTGAGGTGAGTTTCTGCATTCACTGCACATTTTCATTAGCGAGTTTGCATTCTGCATATATTTCTACACCAGATAGGACGTGGTATAGAAATAAACGCCGGATGCATCAAAAAGCAGTACCCTCTTTATGTACATCGGTGGCACACATGTGGATTACTTCCTTGGCAGGGAAAAAGGTTTCACGCTGCCAGTAAAAGGACATGAGAGGTGGAAGAAGTGCTGTGTGAGTGAATGGATGCAGCAGTGCTGCAAAAGCACTACAATGAAATACCAACAGTTTGATGTGAAGCGTTCATGTTCATGTGAATTGTATGTGCTTTTTTTTTTTTTTTTTTTTTTAACATGTGTAGCCATTTATAAGCTGGGTATATTCCCTTTAGAGCAACTCCTCTGCTCATATTAAAGATACAGTAATTATCCTTCATTCATAATAAAATTAAAATGGCTCCATATAATTAATGAACACTCATGGTCTCCCACGTTTCAAGCTTGAAATGAAATGTAATTATTCAAGTACAAACCTTTAAAGAGCAGCGAAGAGAAAGATATTACGGGCAATGTGTCGACTGCTGAAGTACAAATATTTTACTAGAAGAGATTTTATGAATGAGGGCTAATGTAGAATTTAACGCCCAATGTATTTATAGGCTTACACTTCCAGATGTAGCAGTTACCTCCTATCAATCATGTACAACTACTATCAGCTGTTCACACACACATTTCTGCTGCTCCTAATAGTTTCTGGGATTATAATCTTAAAAACAAATAAAACACAGGAATGGAATTGGGTTCACACATATGAGATTGGTAACTGTGGTAAAAATGACCAGATACAAAGTAAATATTGTTTAATAAAATCCCATAAAAAAAAAATTGAAAATATACAAAGGTCTTGACCGTATAGGTTGCAACTTTCAACCACAATTAAATTTACCCAGAGCACCCGCTTTAAAAAGGAAACCTCAGGAATACGCTAACAAGTATTTCTGATGGTAGCCTCCTTTCTTACTACTAAGACCTACACTGCCTTTACATAATCTTTTCTCCTAACAAACTAAACTAAGAAGTGTATATGATTTATGCACATGAACCTCACAGGCTACTGATTTAAAATCACCCCACCGAGCCCCGGGGGCTAGGGCTACACTACGCCTTTGTAGCCCCTTAAAAGGAAACCGGTCACCAGAGTTCGATTTTTATCAGGGGACAGGTTGCTATAGACAGAGTACTGTCTACGCCAGGTACGTTTTTAAAAAAAATGTCTGTGTTATATGGTGTTTGAAATAAAGTTTGTGAAACTTTGTCTGGGGAGTCATGGAGAGGAAAATTTCAAATGACAACTTCTGTCCACTTTGTAATATATTCACTTCTCTGCTGGCTTCTGACACCCCTCACTCCTCCAAAAAAACTTTTTTCAAAAACAAAAAAACTATGATAAACTCTTTACTATAAAATAGCTCTTTATATGGCCACTACCGTATTTTTTGGCCTATAAGGTGCACTGGAGTATAAGGCGCACCTCTGATAAATGCCTGCTATGACATCTAGGTTCATATATAAGGCGCACTGGAGTATAAGGCACAGGATCAAATGCAGTACCTAAAAATGACCAGCAGGTGGCAGACCTGTGCACAATTCAAGCCAGCTACACTTCCCGGGAAACTCGTCTTCAGCATGTCAGAGAGCTCCGATCTCAGAGGTATGGCTGCTGGGGGTTAATGCAGGGTGATGCAGCAGGGGTTAAGCGGTGTCCCTCTGCCCCTTCTCCTTCCCTCCTCAGGCAGGGTGTTATTCCTGTGGGGTTTCCTGTGGCTCCTTCTCTTTCCCCTGTTACAGGGCTGTCAGGTATGGGGGATTGTTTACTGATGATGATGATTGCCTCATGGTCGGCACTATGGCAGCTCCGGTCTCTCCCTGCTAGGGAGGGCAGGATGGGCACAATGTTAGTTGTGGTGCCAGGGCACTTCAGGAGCTAGGGACCCTGTATACTGTGTGGGAAGGTACAGGAAATTTCTGGGGATGGAGCTATTAAACACTGGTAAATGTACAGTACATCTTGTCTGTAGTACATTTCTGTATAAGTTCATATATAAGGCGCACTGGCCTATAAGGCGCACCTTTGATTTCTGAGAAAAATTAAAGGATTTTTGGTGCGCCTTATAGGCCGAAAAATACGGTAGATTATTTAACAATTAAATATTTTTAAGTATCTTTGTCCATTAGGAAATACTGAGAGCCTCTGCTGTAGAAGAGGTGTTGAGTCTCAGGACTTAATTTAAATTCCTAAGATACCTGCACAGCAATAACTTCGTAAAGGCCGACTTCTGTACAGAGACCTCTACAGCAAGATGTGAAAATATTTTACTAGTGTCAAAATGTAGTTTTTTCAGCTTTTCCTAACCATCTGAAGATATGCTAGGACACTTCAGATTTTGATGTAAATCTACCATCAAAATCCATCATGATAACCCAGGGGCACTTACTCATAGATACAAGGCAGCGTGACTGTGGTAATGTTATATTTACTATCTGTGGCCAAATTTCAATTTTTAAAATTATGTTAATGAGCATTTCCAGGGCCCCTCCATGGTGCCTTTTAGTTATGCTAATGAGCCAGAAGGGCCCTACCCGAGCTGTTACAATGTACAAGAGCACTTTGTCCTCCCTCTGTGTCCTGTCGCCATGAGACTTCAGCAGGTAGAAGAAGGTGGTTGTGCAGAGTGATCAGGTGGAATGTTAACAGATCCCCTCCATGCTGTAGTTTCATAGGCAATTAAACCCTCTCCCTCTGAGGGATCAGCAAATCTCACATTCAAATCGGACATGTGTCACTCAACACTATAACAAATGCAGGTGATTTTTTATTTTTTTGTGACACATTGTGCTGCATGTTAGTTGAAAAATATGAGTAATGAGTCTGGTATTTATGAAAAATAACAGAAATTTGGTGAAAATACAGAAATTACTTACCGATTCTTACAGAGTTCAACAACTTTTTTGGGTTGCAACACACTTATGTCGGACTTTCCATGATAAATCTGGCACACGGTGGAAATGAGCTCCGGAACGCCCTCTAATTTGTGTCGCATGATGCCTAGAGAAGCTAGTGTGTCTCAGACACTTCTTAAATACCTGTGTAGGCAGTTTGCACCGAAAATGTGCAAAGTCTGACAGAAAACTGTCACAAGCCCCTTTATCCTAGGGAAGGGGAGGCAGGCACATACGATCTAACGGTGTGTTATGGCAGACAAGATATGTAGAAGTGGTGAAAGTGTGTCTCATACCCCTGAGGAAGCCACACCAAGGCGGAACGCGTGGGGCACGAGATCCCTTCCCCCAACATACACTTGGTGATATAAATTTTTACTTCATATTGACGTCATGTAACTATCTGCTGCTGGCATCATCTTTTGATCTAGAGACATACTCTTACTACTTTTTGCACATGTTACTTTACCAGATCCAGATATGCTACAGATGTACATACAGGTATAGTCAGCATTAGATTTATTTTGCTATTCACAGACACCAAGTCTAGGTCATACCACAACTAAAAGGGGTTAGGGAGTTTTATGCATGAAACTGACTACCATCATGCATTGTGGTTTGCACATAATGTCACATGCTTTTAACCCCTTAACGACTTGGCCTTTTTTAGTTTTTTCACTTCCATTTTTCACTCACCAACTTCAAAAATCTATAACTTTTTAATTTTTCCACATAAAGAGCTGTGTTATGGCTTATTTTCTGCGTAACAAATTGCACTTCATAGTGACGGTATTTAATATTCCATGGCGTGTACTGGGAAGCGGGAAAAAAATTCCAAATGCAGTGAAAATGGTGAAAAACCACATTTGTGACGTTTTCTTGTGGGCTTGGATTTTACAGCTTTCACTCTGTCTACTTTATTCTTTGGGTCGGTACGATCACGTGGATACCAAATTTGTATAGGTTTTATAATGTTTTCATACATTTAAAAAAATTAAAACCTCCTGTACAAAATATTTTTTTTTTATTTTGCCATCTTCTGGGGCCAATAACTTTTTCATACTTTGGTGTACGGAGCTGTGGATAGTGTAATTTTTTGCGAATTTTGATGGCGTTTTCATTAAAACAAAAGGTACCCCTTTAAGGAGGGACAGGGAAAAAGGGGTAAAAGGAAGCACTATGAAAGACCAAATTGAGTCTGAATAATTGCAGTAAAAAGTACTTTATTAATGACTATTTAAGACATAATGATAAAAGCAGGATGAGAATCCTCAGACAATGCTGAGGGGGAATGACAGTGCAAGGCGGCGACAACAAATGAGAAAGTCGTCACCCCGGGCAGACATAGGAGGAATTACACATGGACAAAGCATGCACATGTAATAGGTAAGGACAGAAGGTACATATAATGAAGGCAACAGGTGTAAAGTGGCACACAGCTGCTAACATGCATAAACATAGGTAATGTGCACAAACAGCCCCCAGACGAAGGCTCTGTTACGAGCCGAAACGCGCGTCGGGGATATCGTCATCCCGGACAGTGGAGGTCCACTTCATCTATCCTTTTGTTCATTGGTAAGGTATCATCTCTACCTGTTTGTGCGCATTACCTATGTTTATGCATGTTAGCAGCTGTGTGCCACTTTACACCTGTTGCCTTCATTATATGTACCTTCTGTCCTTACCTATTACATGTGCATGCTTTGTCCATGTGTAATTCCTTCTATGTCTGCCCGGGGTGACGACTTTCTCATTTGTTGTCGCCGCCTTGCACTGTCATTCCCCCTCAGCATTGTCTGAGGATTCTCATCCTGCTTTTATCATTATGTCTTAAATAGTCATTAATAAAGTACTTTTTACTGCAATTATTCAGACTCAATTTGGTCTTTCATAGTGCTTCCTTTTACCCCTCTTTCCCTGTCCCTCCTTAAAGGGGTACCTTTTGTTTTTGTGTATGCTCATGGGAAGCCTCTCTTTGGTGTGTTACTTACCATACCGGTCCAACCCACACTTTATTACGTACCACATGGATCTGGACTTACTTGGTATATAGGTTTGATACCTTCACCTCCCTGCTCTCTCCCTTCCTGATTCTCCTGTTGTTTTGGTGGCGTTTTCATTACTATAATTTTTGGGACTGTGCGACCTTTTGATCATTTTTATTAATTTTTTTATATTTTTCAAAATGGCAAAAAAATGCCATTTTCAACTTTGGACGCTATTTTCCGTTACGGGGTTAAACGTAGTGAAAAAACATCATATTTTGATAGATCGGGCATTTTCGGACGCGGCGATACCTAATGTGTTTATGATTTTTACTGTTTATTTTATTTTTATATCAGTTCTAGGGAAAGGGGGGTGATTTGAATTTTTAGGTTTTTTTATTATAATTTTTTTTTTTTAACTTTTTTTTATTTTTACTTTTACTATTTTTTCAGACTCCCTAGGGTACTCTAACCCTAGGTAGTCTGATCGATCCTATCATATACTGCCATACTACAGTATGGCAGTATATGTGGATTTTACTCCCCATGCATTACAATGTGCAATTAGCACATTGTAATGCATGGGTTAAAACGAAGTAGCCTCGGGTATTCGGAACACCCGAGGTTACCATGGCGACGGATCGCCGCTCCCCGTGACGTCATCGGGGAGCAGCGATCCACAACAAGATGGTGGCGCCCATGCGGCGCCATCTCTTTGAAGCCGCCGGCAGCATTGCCGGCGGCGATTGAGGTGAGAAAACCCGCGATCGGTGCTAGCAATATGCAGCAAAGACTTACCGGCTATGGAGAGGGCTCAGCCCGCAAGCCCTCTCCATGCACCGGGACCCGGCGAGTGCCGTACTAGTACGGCGCGCGTCGGGAAGGGGTTAAATGTTTTTAATTGTCAGTACTATGTGCATTTTATAAATCTAGTATTTTTCTAAAATTTTGACGGCTGTTTTGTACACATCCCACCTATCTTTTCTTGTTCTAAGTGTGTCATCGTGTGTAATATGCATCTCATCTCTGAACTCTCATCTTTATTTCTAGGTGTCAGATGTTAGTGAATGTTCAGAAGATAAAATAAACTGTATATAAACCCTATACCCTGATGATCTAACCACATTGTCAGCTCACAGAACTAGAGGGATCATAATGGGTCTGCTTAGAGAGTCCCCGTCCACAGCTTGAATTTTACACTGACCAGCACTGAGTGAAAAAGCTAAAACAGCAATACTAAAGTAAGCAGCTCCTATCGCTATCCCAGATGTAGTAGTTTTAAAGCTGCACTACATAGTGCAGTGAACGTCGGACCAAGATTACATTCCTCAGGTGGTGTACAGCATACAGGTAGTGCGCAGGCATGCTGCAGGAACCCTCCACATAGCCACTGGGCACGGCACCATTCACACGACTTGGCATGGAGGTTAAGCGGAGAAATAGTTGCAATTCCTGGCCAAAAAGCGGCATACGAGCTTTGAAAAATTCCCACACAGACTATATTTTATAAGGATATGTTAAAAATAGATTCCAACCTGATGCAAGTTGGCTGTGAAAATGGTAGAAAATGTTTGTTTTCCAAGGTTGGTTATTGTCTTGTTCATGTGCAGGTAGCCAAAGATCCATAGCTGCTGTGAAGCAAAAGATGGCAACACATCTGTAACCCTCTCAGTTTATTTCTATGGGATTTAGAGCTTAGCCCTCATCGGAGGGGGGGGGGGGGGCTCCAATTCTCAAGATATTTAACATACTTGCCATTCTCAGAAGTGGGGCCCCAATCCATCACACATTCATGGCATATCCACAGGGATAACAATGATCAGCATATAACTTTAGAACAACCACAAATATAAATGCAGCACATGAATATACTATATACCTGCAGGCAGATTGGAGCAATTTAAAAAGAAAAGTATAACAGAAGGGCTCACTACTAATTGTAAGACCTGCAGAGAGCAAGAGCGACAGCCAACTTATGTGCCCTGCATTAGCCACCATGATCAATCATTCTGCTGCAGCTACCTGCAAGCATTTTATGGAAATGGAATTGCTGGGATGCAGAATCAAATCTGACTGCAATCTCTGAGCTAATGACACAGCTTACAGCACAAAACACATTGCAAAGTGCCCCTGCCTTCCTTTCATCTTTCATTTAAAGGCTCACCCACCTTAAAGGAGTTGTACTATCTCACATTAAATTGCTGCCAAAAATTAGTAGAAGCCACAAAACCATGTTACTTATATGTTTAGTGTAATATTAGTAAATGTATAGCAATGTACCATTGGGAATGGATGAGTTGGGGTCAACACAATCACCCCCCATTTGGAACACCAAAAACTGCTCAATTTACACAAGATCAATAAACATCAGAAAGCAAAATCTATAACAATTTTATTGCATTAATAGAATTCCCAATAAATATATAAAAATGACAGACACTACAGGAGCAACAAACAAACAAAAAAGTACACAATGCCCTGGTGTAAATACAACAATAATCACAATTATCCCCTATACATTATAAAGTGCTGAGTACAACAGAGACCACAATAAGCCCAGGAAGGATAATCGCTACAGCAAAAATCCCTACATAAGGAATCGGTACCTAAAGGAATGGCACCCCTATGGTGACAGATAAGGGTGACAGCAGCTTTAAAAAAGACAGATTGTAAAAGCCCATGACACCTGCAGTGCAAAAAGCCTCCGCCTTTTCTAAGTATTTGCATTATAATATAATTGTGTGTTATAACTTACCTGGCATCCTGACAAAATCCTGGGGTAGTCACAGGGGCTGGACTTTGGTTTGGGTGCATAGAAATATGCATGGTGTGCTTGTACATGTGTAGGCCAGAGCCTGAAGGTCAGTGAAAGTTTGTGAATGGCAAATAGACAGTGACAAGAAGACCGATGTGAAACTTTGGATAAAGCCAACTAAAGAGAGTAGACGATTCCTGGATAAAAGAGAGGCAAGTCTACGTAACCAAGTAGGACTCTAAAGTATGGGTCATGATGGTTACACTGGCCCGTGTGGGTAGTTCTGTTGAGACTACTTGGTTTATTGTTTAGGTGCTAATTTAAGGAGTACTATGGTGCTCCAGCTGTACAAGCAGATTGCCTAGTTGGCCTAAGACGTGACCTGCTGAGGGTTAGTAAGCAGTGACATCTAACAAGGAAGGGATCTAATGTTCAGTTACTCCATGGAAGATAGATATGGCACCAATGACCACAATAAAAACTTTCCTAACTGCAAACAAGGGCAGGGATAAGACCCGATTTGAGTTTTGCGGCTCAGGCGCTAGTTTTACAGAAGGGGCTGTGAATTTACAACTGAGCTCTAATAGAGCCAAGTTTAAAAAGATCAGATCTAAGGAAACCAAATAGCAGGTAAACAACCCCTAGTGGTGTTGACGGTACAGTACTAAACCACAGCCAAGACATGCACAGACTAGTCATATCATCAGAACATATACAGCGGTATTAACAAAAACCCCTGTATGACACATCTACTGGACAGTTCACCAATGGCATTTAAAAGCCTTACAGACAAGATCACCTAACACTGAGGGTACATCTCACCTAAATTTCTTCCAACCATTAAACATCTTGAAAAAAGTAACAATGGTTCTTAGTAAGCTCCACTAGCCAAACCCCAAAATGAAGGCAGATATTGCTGGGCCCCTGTGAAGCTGTGTCCAGGGCTACACAAGGAATGGAAAAGTCAGCTGTATTTTACCAGTCTATGTTTCGTTTCCATGGGATCACACTCTGGTTTTGAAGTCCCTCTGAACAATAAAACTGCATAGCCACCCCCCCCACCTCATCTAGAAATATGCCAACATTTAAGAATTAGAAAAATTTCTGACATCCATCACCTTCTGCTGTTCTAAGCATACATTTCTGACATTACTGCTGTTCTGTGGGGATACCGTTTCTATAGAATAAAAAAAAAATAACCTAAGAGTCCAGGAAAAGAGAACCCTTTTTTTATTTTTGTTTTGCATCTTTCAATTTTATCATATATATTTTCTAATACATATAGCATGTATCATTCTATATAATAAAAATGTTATAAAATCATTTATCTCCCCAAAAAATAACCCCTGAACTCTCCCATTTAATGATGTCAAACATGTACTCTGTTAAACCCCATTATCATCTCAGTTATACCAAAAGTGTCAGCCCAATCTTTAATTGCAATATGCTATACAGTGAAAATTTACAGCTGAAGCAGATGACATATGTACATGGATAATTAGGATACACTTTGTATACATACACTGCTTTAGACACAGAGGCGATTGCTCAAATCCAAACAAAAGCCGAGCAACACCGAAGTCTAACATGTGTGACCATTTTGTCTACAAATATTAAGTGATATGATTGGCCAGTCACACCAAGTAATTAAGAAAAGTAATTAATTATTCACATAATTTGTAAAGGTAGATGTTATTTTCAATGCCACCTTTGATGTCAATGCTTGGGTATACTAAAAAGTGTCATAATGGGGCCCATACTGCACAGAGGTCTCAACACTGATTGCAGGGTTTGTAGATTCAACAGTAATACATTCTCTGAGGCAGTTACTGTTAAATGTCTTCCCTCAAAATCTGCTGGAACTGGGCATCAGCAAGAGCAGTAATAGTTAAAGAAAATCTACCATTTATGCATTGTGAACCCACCACCACTCGGATCAGGAATTAAACAAAATATTTTTTTCCGCATCAGTGTAGCTACAGCATTTAAGAATTTTTTTTAAAGAATTTATTTATGCACATGCACACAACACGCTATATATAAAAATAGTTCAGTCCCAGCCTTCCTTACAAATCTCATGGTTTATAAAACCCTGCATCAGTAACAGTTGGTATATGTCTGGAGGATTCTCCACCCACAGTGTATACAATGCACTTACTTTTCATGAGCCCATCAATCTTAGAGCCGCGTTAATAGGTTGTTGGCCAGTCATCATGTTCTGGCCTGGAGTCCAATTGCTTCCATAGGGTCGATTCTCTGGTCTATTCATGTCCTGGGCTAGAACTCTGGATATACTGGATACTTGGGCCCATCACTTTGAGGGGTCTAAACAATAACCAAGATGCTGCTTGCTCGGCTGAGATTCTATCGCCAATTGCCTCCTTATACAATGATCACTCCACTGACCCTTACTCACCCCTTTCGATTTAAAAGCACTAAAATACATTGTTTGAGGTTTATTCATTAAACATAGGGCACAAATCAATCAGGAAATGGCCTCTAAGATAGTAGCACTACTTGATCCATTTCTAGTGTCCTTTAAAAAGGAGGCCTACGCCTACCATTAACGTACATGACTTGTGGATAATGAGTGAGGAGCTATTTTCTCCATTGGATAATAAATACCTTATGTCCTGAGACCAATTGAAAAGTATTCCAATGCTCCAACAAACGCAGCCACCCTCTGGGGTTATTTCTGCACCTTTAGGTCTCAACAACAATTTCTAAATGCCAGCCAAACCGATCCCAAATCTGAGGGGTTTGTCAATTATAACACTAGAGGAAAGTTAGCAGATATGACCCCTGATCACTCCCATTGATTGATGATGAAACCAGGGAAGCCCTAGACCCTCACCTCAAGCTGTCTGGGCCAGGGCATATTTTTAATTGCCATAGAAATCTGCTTTACTCATAGGTTCTTCAAAAATGCCCTCTCACCCTAATAGCAAAACAAATTAAAAAAAAAAAACCAGGGACACTTACTTGTAGATCCAGACAACAAGACTGTGGTAATCATCTTTTTATCCATGGCCTCTGCCTTCTAAAATCAACTTTTAAAATTATGCCAATGAGCATTTCTAGAGCCCCTCAGTGCTGTCTTTTCACTGGGTGTTACAATGAGCAGAGCATGTCTTCCCTCCCCTTGCTCTCTCCCCTCCCCCTGCCTGTATAATATAGCAGCAGCAGGAAATGCTGAGGAAGGGGAGATCTGCTCATTGTAACAGCCTGTGAGAAGACACTGGAAAATTCCCCCAGAGCACCTCTGACTCACAAGCATAAATTTTAGAAGGAGGGAAGAGGCCATGGATAATAAATATAAGAAGATAAATCCAGGCACTACGTCTGTGGTTATGATTAAAGGACACCTGTCATCAGGTCTCTTGTCACTACTACCTGTTGGAGCAGCTCACAAGGATCCCATCCCAGCCTTTATCTAGTTATTTCTTACATTATTCATTGTAAAATCATCTATTTTTTATCATGTAAATGAGGCAGTGATGTCACCCCTGTTACCCCTCCCCTCTCCTCCCCCTGCTCATGTCTGTGTGTAATGTATAGTAAAGCATGGCTAGTGTCTGTGCTGCATCTGCTGACATGCTCTCCCTCCTAATATACAGGAGAGAGACACAGACATCAGCTACACATGAATCTGACATGTTCTGCTATATCATGGCTGCCTGGAGCAGTTGTATCTCTCCTATACACACACGCAGGCTGCAGGGGGCGCCAGCTCCAGGAAGCACATCATTATACAGCCTCACATCATTATACAGGCTGTCAGTCAAGCACTGGGGTGTAGCTGTGCCTCCCACTCATGAATAAGGTGGACAGCTTGAATATGCTAATGCTTCATTGGACATTTCACAGGTCATTTGCATACAGCTTTAGGACCTCATTGCTTAGGTTTACAGGCATGTAGAGGGACAATGAAGAGAAGGGATAGAGGCAATGCTCTCTAATGGCAGTTTATGAAAATATATTTAGTTTAGGGGGGTTATTTTGCATGACGGGTTCTCTTTAAGTGTCCCTGGTTTTTCATAATAGATTTACCGTAGATGGTATATTTTCTTTTATACATTTCCCCCTTTACCCAATTTGCTCATTTTCCCTTTTGGGCCAACTTTTATTCAATGCCTATACTGAGGGGGAAACCCCTCCTATCTGACTGCTTGGGAAAGGGAGCTAAGCAAGTCATTAGTAAAGGATGATACATCTCTTTGCGCACAAACTACCCATAGCTTGTGGCGACCAGGAAAAAAATAGAACCAGTGAACACAAAAAAACAAATGTGGGCCACACATTGTAATCAAACAAGTACAAATCAATAATCTTTATTGGGACAACCTGACAAAACCACAGAAATACCAGTCCCCAGTGTTCCCCAGGACAGCAATGTTAAAATACAATGGAGCATATTTATCATACGCTGGCACGCGGTCTGACCAGAGGTAGAATTCTGCCATAGCAAAGGGCCCCGTGCTGGCCCTTTGCACTGACCAGTGCGCCACCAACCCCTCCCCACCCAACCAGCGAATTGAGCTGAGAAGTAGCAATTGAGTCGTGAATTGCGGTGAAATCACGGCTTGTGCATCTGAAAACAGGCCATAACAAATGAGCCCAAAGAGTTTGGTAAAATAAACCACTATTGGCTGAGAAATTAAAAAGCTCACATTACACAGCACAGTATAGCGCAGTGATGGTGAACCTTTTAGAGACCAAGTGCCCAAACTACAACTAAGACCCACTTATTTATCGCAAATTGCCAACACAGAAATGTAATTAGTGACTTATACTCTGTGCTCTGTCACAGATTTCATTCATATCAGCACCCTGAAGAAACCAATAAAGCAGAAAATAGAAGAAAATTGGATGATCATTGTAGCTTCCCTCCAGGGTCCCATAAAGAGGCAGAATTGTCAGGGCCAGGAGCAGGAGCTCCGTACACAGCAAGTCCTGGGCTGTCTGGGACTGCAGGAAGATACCTGGAGTCCTTTCTGGTGATGGCCTGAGTGCCCATAGGTTCGCCACCATTGGTATAGAGCAGTGGTGGCGAACCTATGGCACGGGTGCCAGAGGTGGCACTCTGAGACCTTTCTGTGGGCACCCAGGCCATCACTCCAGGACAAAGTTCACCAAACAGGACCAAATCCACTGAATCTGCCTGCAGTCCCAGGCAACTTAAGGGATCCTGCTCTCATTGGTATTTTAAAGCGACACTTTACTGGCTGTTTGGAACTGCTGGAAAAGTGAGAAGACCCTTTAGAGAAACTAGTTTGAATTTGTCCTCCTTCTTTCAACTGTATTGGTGGCCTCAGGGAGCCGATACAATTGAAAGTTGTTGAAGAACAAGTAGCAATAAGTTACTGCTTAAGATGCAATGTTGGCAGTTCACGATAAATAAGTGGATTTTGGTTATAGTTTGGGCACTCAGTCTCTAAAAGGTTCACCATCACTGGTATAGAGGATTCAAGTGTATTGTATCAAATGACTACAAACTAAGTAACCGAGCCAAGTAGTCAGAGGGCACATAAAATGTACCAACCCCTGGGTTTGTACACCTTTCCCCTTTCTTACCTCAAGCACAGAAAGCGTCTCCCTCCTTAAATCTTTCTCCTCATTCATTGCCTTTTTTACCTTCTTTATTTTACCTGCACATTTGTAGGTTTTATGCAGATTAAAAGACAAGTGTACTAAACATAGCTTGAACATAAAAGGCAGTTTCCAGTTGTATATTATTCTTACCGCACTAACTGAACAGATGTGTGAAGGGCCTTCTGTCCTGGGTGTTATAGACAAACTAACAAGGCTCATCTACATAAACTAATTACAAACTCAATTAGAGTTATATGTCATTTGCCCCCAGTAAAACCCACCAGCTGATAACATATTACAAAATCTGTGTCTGGTGTACAATGAACTAAACCAGAACTGCAGAATCGTTACAAGGTCATTCACATCATAATTCTAGCACTTCCTCCTGTGATGGTGCTCCCATTGTCATTTCTCAACGATAATTAAGGTCCAATTAAAATATATTAGTCTCCAAGGGAATCATACGTTTCCAGCAGCACCTGGCCCCAATCCAACCCGGGAAGATAAATAAGGTATACAGATATACAATAGTACGTTTTATCTAACTTTCTAGTAAAAGGTTGTTATACATCAGGAGGTCTAAGACGGCGCGTGTTGGAGGCCCCCATTGGGTCTCTGTATGAAGAATACAGGTTTCATTTCATCTTCATGGACAACAACACACAGTTCATAGAGGTCACATCTTTAGGAAATGGCAGACCTCAAATGGTGTGGTCTGCACCTTCTCCACACCGGAGAGATATTGAAAACGTATGGGATCAACTGAGTGGCTAATTCTCTACCACAGAACCTCAATGACATGAGCGTTGTGCATATATGGCTGATCACAATCAGCAAACCAAACTTAACCTCTTGGGTCACAAAAGGATTGTTCAAAGTTCCCCTAAAAGCCACTCTAAGAAGCAAACCGTTAAATAATGAAAGAAAAAAAAAATTATTAAAAGGGCTACACATCCTCAGTGGATTGAGATAATCATTTGTTAGTCAAAGTTAGCCACATGCAATATTAGTGTCTAAGAGTGGTGACACAAATGGAGTTTTTAGGCCGTTTTTAGTTAGTACGTTTTCAGATCGTAAAAAATGCATGCGTTAAAATATGCATGCGTTTTTTGAAAACGCATGCGTTTTTGACAGGTTTGACCAATTATCTTCATTCAAACTGGTCAAAAACCACACCCTAAGGGTGCGGTTACGTGTTGCAATTTGGTCAAGTTTTTAAAGGCATTACAACAGCGGAGGAGAGGTGATCTGCACAATTACATTACCGTTTACTGTTTACAAAACGCAAATGTTATGTCATTAGAAAAATCGCCACTCCTCATCTGTTGTAACGCATTTGAAAAAGCCACCAAAACGCAACGTGTGACCGCACCTGAAAGTGTAGCCCAGCTAATTTTTTTTTTTTTTTTAAGAATAAACCAATTTAGCTAACACAGTAGACATCCTCATAAGAGGCATATGGCCGTTCACCTGTTCAGGCGTAGAAGAATTGTTCCAAATTGACTTAAAAGCAATATTAGTGGCAAAGCATGGCAAATTAACAATCAAGTAGCAAGAAAAAAACTGCAAAAACTGCGCTTACATATTCAAAGAAGTGAAACTTCCAGGCAGGTTGAACAGCTCAGCATTATCCAGCAGGTCTGGACCATGGGACAGCCCAGCTAAGCACAAATATCATGAGGAAAAAACAAGGTAGGCATGCCGGCAGAAGCTCACATATGGGGGAGCCATCCTCTCACAACAGTCGCAGAAGCCCAGACTCCACGGGCCAAACACTGCACCTCACATCTCCCGGGACAGAACATCACACAGACAAGCATCTCAACCACCTTCCATCTAACTGTGGAGCAAACAACCAATGTCCATACTAGGCAAGACCAGTATAGAGCATGGCTTGATTAGTCAGGCCTGCAAACACAGGCAAGCTCTATCATAAACGGAGAGGGAGGAGCGGAGAGGCAGCACATCCTCTTCTGATGCTGCTCTCAGCCATCTGTACAGCAATTTCTGTAACATGAACCCATTTTTACATTCTTTTCATACTTGGGGTGGTTGCTCAGGCTGTGTATAATTTAGGCAACACACTGTCAGACAAATGGTAGCACTGAAAACATCACTAAAAGTCACAAAAACTGACACCACCCAAAGCTTTGTACACTGAAGTTACTAGTGCCAGAAGATGGCAAAATGATTTTTTGCTAAGTGTACATTAAAGGGGGTTTCCCATGAAAGAAAATTCTCAAATTTCAATCCCCTAGTGATGTTAACACAATAAAAATAATTTTTAACTGTTTTAGCTCCTATCACTCAGTGATGATCAGTGCAAAATCCCAAAGTGTGGGCAGGGACTCTCTAAGCAGACACATCATAATCCATTTAGTTCTGTGTGGTGACAATGTGGTTAGATTATCAAGGTGCAAGGTTTATATACACTTTCATTTAGCTTCTGAACATTTTCTATGTGTCAGATACTAGTACAGAGAGAGGAGACGGATTAGAGATGATGAGATCCATGAGATGCCCATTGCGCACAATGACAGTCGGCTCTCCTACATCTCTGCTATTCCACAACAGACTATGAGATCTGCTATGCCTTCCTGCTGAGTCTCCCCAGATAAATAACTTTTATGTAGCTTGTACTTCTCCTCTGGCGGATGGTGCTGGCAGGAACTCGGTGTTTGAGTTCCTGGATTGCATGGCCGCGGGGCTAGAGTGCAGGAAGGCTCTAGGGCCTACAAACAGAAGTCTTCTGGACCCCAAGTAAGAAGTTACAGGATAGTTTCTAAGAGCAACTAAAATTGTGTACAGCAGGACTGATAGAGACAGGTTGGACTTATATGTTTGAAATGCTGTATTTGTGTTAATAACAGTGAATTAGAGGATGTGTTATTTTGTTATCCTGAGTACATATAAGAAACTTGTCTTTGTGGGAATACCTCTTAATGAGCAAAAAAAAAAAATCTTACTAATTGGCTGCAGTGAAGAATACGTTTCGTACCCATTGTATATACTAAAAATAAAAAAATAACTGCGTAACTGGTATTGCCACTGCTGATTTTTTCCACAATGTGGGAAATGATGATCATCTGTGCATGATGTAGAAGTGACAGACTCCGGGTTAGATACACAAGTCTATACAATTCTGAGCAAGTCACGGGAAGAAATGGAGAAGAAACTCCCTCCCTTACAAGCTCTATCTGAATCAGTCCACCACCTCAGGGACATACGTAAAACCTTACCGCCATTACACACATATATATGCATGTATACAAAACACACACCTAAATAAATTTTAACATGTCGTGTACTGCGAAGCTGGAAAAAAAATAAATAAAAATATATCGAAATGTGGAATTGTGGGCTCAGTTTTTACGACTTTGATTGTGTGCTCCAAATAACAACTCAGCTTTATTCTTTGGTTCGGTACAATCGCGGTGATACCAAATTTATATAAGCTTTTATTCCGTTTAATACATTTTCAAAAATTAAACAAACGTGCAAAAGTCGCATTTTGGACATTTGGGCGCCATTTCCCCGTCTCGGAGGTGTTCTGCTGTAACATGGCTGCCTGGAGCTGCTGTATCTCTCCTATACACACACAGGCTGCAGGGGGCGTGGCCACCAGCACCAGGAATTCCATCATTATACAGCCTCACATCATTATACAGGCTGTCAGTCATGCACTGGGGGTGTGGCTGTGCCTCCCACTCATGAATAGAGTGGACAGCTTGAATATGCTAATGCTTCATTGGACATTTCACAGGTCATTTGCATACAGCTTTAGGACCTCATTGCTTAGGTTTACAGGCATGTAGAAGGACAATGAAGGGATAGATGCAATGCTCTCTAATGGCAGAAAATATATTTAGTTTAGGGGGTTATTTTGCACGACGGGTTCTCTTTAAGCCACCTAAAATAAATACTTCATTAAAAACTACAATTTAAAAGCAGGAATGATAAAACTGTAGAAAGGTCTATCAGCAACAGGCTGATTTTGTAAAAATATTTCAAGGCTTTATTATGAATAAGGAAGTGCGTCACCTGCTGCTTTTTCAGTATCACGTGTTCACTTTTTTACTCTTCTTTTTTGTCATAATTGAAGTTCTAACATTTTTTACTAAATCAGCTGGTTGCCGGTGGACCTTTCTCATTCCTGCTTATGCCCCCAGGATCTGACCAGGATCTTTCCATGCAGACATGCCGTGAACCCAAGCCTCTAACCTCCAGGTGCCATTTTTATATTCAGGATTAAAAAGTATTGCCCTTATGGCTAAATGGTACCTATCCATGTCTGAATGGAGATATGGAGGTTAGAGAAGAAGTCCATGGAGGCTGCTGTGATCATGCCATATGATCAGATACATACATGGGGTAGATCTTGCAAACGCAACTGTGTAAAGGACCTTAGATAACATCACCCTGGTCACATGACACACTAAGAAGTGGCATGGGGAGGTGAAGATGGGAGGGGCTGCCTGGGAATGTTAGAAACTATTTTAACCTAAAAGAAAGGTGCCAGTTAATGGGGCTCTATGGGAACCTGTCACTAGCTGTATTTTTGAAAATGTGGTGACAGGTTCCCTTTAACTGACTGTATGTTCAATTCTGAACCACAAGCCTGATCTTTAACATTACACCGAAAGCATGCACTAGTTTTAGTGACTAATTTTAGGCAGTATATGACTTCAGCTCATTTGAAAATAACATTGGGGGCGATTTTTGTAATAGGTAAATGGGTGAGTTTTCACATAAAGAGTGAGTTCTAGAAGGGGCATTACATACCCGAGGGTGCTAGTAGTTTAATGGGGTAAAATCTGGTATGGGAAAATCTGGGAAAAAAAGGTATTTCTATGGCTGAACAAGCTATCATTTGGCAAATTATGAAATAACCGACACAGCCAAACACATGAAAGAGGGCTTTCCTTTGGTTCATTATTCATCCCCAAATGCCCACTGATGAAAGAAATTATTGGGCATTGATCTAATTTCTGCATCAACCTCTTTAGACATCGTATGGTATGAAAAGCAGAGCCAGCACTGCCACCTGCTCTACAAACCGGGTCTGAAAGGGTTAAAGAGAAACAGTCAGGCAAATTAACCCCCAAAATTAAATATATTTTCATAAACTGCCATTAGAAAGCATTGCCCCATCCCTTCATTGTCATTCCACATGCCTGTAAACTTAAGCAATTAGGTCCTAATGCTGTATGCAAATGACCTGTGAGATGTCCAATGAGTTATTAGCATATTCAGCTGTGCAGCTTATTCATGAGTGGGAGGCACAGCCACACCCCCAGAGCTTGACTGACAGCCTGTATAATGATGTGCTTCCTGGTGCTGGCAGCCACGCCCCCTGAAGCCTGTGCCTGTATTGGAGAGATACAACCGCTCCAGGATGCAGCCATTTTATAGCAGAACATGTCAGGTACTTGTGTAGCTGATGTCTGTGTATTAAGAGGATGCAGCATGTCAGTAGATAGAGCAAAGACACTAGCAATGCTTTACTATATATTACACACAGACATGAGTAAGCGGAGGAGAGAGGAGCGGCAACGTCACTTGGCCTCATTTACATAATAAAGAAAATATAAGAGAAATGTTTACCACAATGATTAATGTATAGATTGACTAGATAAAGGCTGGGATGAAATCCTTGTGAGCTGCTCCAACAGGTAGTGATGACAGATGTGATTCAAGTAGAACTGCTGGGTCAATTTAGACCCAGTACAGCTCTGCTCCGGACATTTTACCCCACAGGGGGTTGTTTTCCCCTATAACTGGTGCTCTTATAGATGCCCCAATTACAGGGGGAAACTTGTTAAAAAAAAAAAAAAAAAACTTTGAAAATGTCTCCCAGGGGTCTTTTATGACCTCATGGGTGACATGTAAAGTAAAAATACACATACGCTAAATTTCCAAATAAAAAACAGAGGTCTTGATAATACAATACTTGTAGAAGCCGATTTAATCCCCCTCAAAAACAAAAAATGTATACACTTGGTGATTTTCTTTTTTAAACGTGTACTGGTGGCTCAGAGTGGTGCCGGCACTCCCCGCGATCCTGCAAAGAAGGAAATTATCCTTTGCAGGATCGCAGCACAGCTGTAAAAAAAAAAGACAAACTTGTAATTAAAGTATTATGCCAAAGACAAGATTCTTGAATGTACTCAGGATAACAAAAAAAATACCATTCTCTAAATCACTGTTATTAACAGAAATACAGCATTTCACAGATATAAGTCCAACCTGTCCATCAGTCCTGGTGCATACAATTTCGGTTGCCCCTGGATCCGACCACACATCATCCGACTACCTTACTCTCTGACTCCAGCCCCTCCTGCATTACAAGACAACTCAGACACAGGCACTTCCTGCTGGCAAGAGTTTACTGTACAAGCTACGGACATCTTTATCCAGAGGAGGGAGGCATTCTGTGTGTGTTATAGCTGAGACTTAGAGATGACAGAGTGTCATTGTGTTTTATATCCATCTCTCTTTCTCTATGTGTCAGATACTAGTGAATGTTCAGAAGCTAAATAAAAGGGTAGATAAACCTGTACCCTGATGATCTAACCACATTGTCAGCACACAGGGATAATAATGTCTCTGCTTACAGACACTCTGGAATCAGCAATAGAACTAGTTCAAATTGTAAAGTAAGGGGGCTAAAATGAGCTTTATTGTGTAAACATCACTAGGGGATTAAAATTTGAGAACTTTCTTTCATAGGCAAACTTGAAAGGGGTATTTCCAAGAAGACAACTGTCTTAACCCCTTCCCGCTCAGCGGCAGATATATATGCTGCTGAGCGCAGTGACTTAGCACTCAGCAGAGGATATATCTGCCGCTGAGATGATGCCGGCTCGGCTCTGGATCGGGTGTGTAACCTGTTAAATGCCGCGGTCAGCCATAAGGGCAACAGTTTTCGGGGGGCGCCGATCGCTGCGTAGGCTGACACTGCTAATACCCTGCAATACATCCTTCCTTTTCAGGGGACCCTGGAGGGAAACTACAATCCAAATTTCTCCATCATCTTTCTATTGTATTGGTAAATTCAGGACGCGAATACGATTAAAACCTATGATGCAGCAGGGAACAATAAGTTACTGCCTAAATTATCATGTTGGCACTTTGCGACATAAGTGGGTTTTGGTTGTAGCTTGGGCACTCTGTCTCCAAAAAAGGTTCGCCATCACTGCTCTAGAGCATTAAAGGAAACCTACCACTTGAAGTGGCAGGTTTCAGAAGAAAATACCGAGCACCAGCTCAGGGTGAGCTGGTGCCGGAGCTTATTTTTGTTAGTGTTTTAAACCGCTGTATCGCGGTTTAAAACACTTTTTAAACTTTATAGCCGGCGCAGGCAGGTACGCGCTCGGCACTTACGATGCGCGCAACTCTCCTTCACTTCCTATGTAGCCACGCGCTACATAGTGTTTAAATACAGCAGTTTAAAACACTAACAAAAATAAGCTCCGGCACCAGCTCACCCTGAGATGGTATTTCCATCTGAAACCTACCACTACAAGTGGTAGGTTTCCTTTAAACTAATAAATACTGGAGACCCCAGAGAAGATATCTATCTCCTCTCCTTTCCTGGCTCTTCGTCTCCTCCCTGTACCACACTGAAGCGCCTTCATGTGTTGCTCTGCTCCGGTGCCGTGCTGGTTGTATGCGGCGGCATCAGGACCCAAAGCAGAACTGCACCAGAAGCAAGGGAGTACAGAATAGCTGACAAGTACTTCCCACTCCTGGGTCCTCACCATGATGCATACAACCAATGGTAAGAGTCAGTATGAAGAGTAGAGCGGCAGGAGAGGACTCTACTTCTCAGCTGCACTCACCACTACCCGGCCTCCTGCACCAATTAAATCTTCCATCAGTTATGTTACATCAGTTATGGAAGTGCTCATTGGACTCTCCTGGACTAACAGCCTGTGCTACAGCAAGGAAGGGGCTCTGAAAACATGCCTATAGTCTTTCAGGCTAATAACCGCAATTTTAAAAGGGGTTGTCTAAGAGTTCAAAATAAATTTAAGAAGCCGGGCTTCTTAAAATAACATAAACATGTAATCAACTCCCCTTTCAACCTGATGTCCTACGCAGCGGGCCGTCTGATCAGGAAGCTCAGGGAGCTTAAGGCCGGCCACTGACATCCATTACCATATCCCAGTGCCAGATACAGTGCTGAGAGATGGAGACGGATGGGAGTGGCCGGCCACCTTGGCCAGCCGGAAGCTCCAAGGACGCAGTGTCCGTGCCCCTGTAAACAAACGGGCACGGTTTAGATGGATTATGGTGCAGGACATCAGGAACAACGGTGGAGGCAAGTACATTTTTTAAATTTTTTAAACCCCTAATAATAGTACGTCACGGGTCCGCTGCGGGTGAAGAGGGCTCACTGGCTTAAACCTCTCCATAGCTAATAAGTCTTTGCTGCATATCGCACCAAATACTTACTGGAAACACCCGCACATCGCCGCCAGCAGCTTTGCATGGGTGCCACCACCTTGTTGGAGATCGTCCCTCCCCATGACGTCATTGGGGAGCGGCGATCTTCCGAAAACCCGAGGCTGTCTGGATTTTACCCATTCATTACTATGTGCTAACTGCACATTGCAGCAATTGTCATTGGTTTCTTTTTAGGAAAATTCATCTTGTAAATTAAGGCATGAAGTGCTTTCTTTATTTATAGACAGTAGTATGGCAGTATATGGTAGGATCAGAAAACCAAGGGTTAAAAGTACCCTAGGGGGTCTGATAAATAGTAAAAATAAAAAATTATAATAGGAAAACCTAAAATTCAAATCACCCCCTGATATGAATATAAATAAACAGTAAATATCATAAACACATTTGGAATTGTCGCGTCTGAAAATGCCCGATCAAAATATAATAACGGTTTGTCACTGCGTTTAACCCTGTAACAAAATAGCACTTGAGTTTGAAAATGGCACTTCCGCATTGGTATTTTGAAAAATATTAAAAATTCTATAAAGAGTGATCAGAAAGTTGCACAGCCCTAAAAATGCTAGCATTGAAAACTTCATCAAAGGTCACAAAAAAATGACACCAACGACAGCTCCGTACACCAAAATATAAAAAAAAAAAAAATATTAGCGCCAGAAGATGGCAAAATCTAAAAAAAAAAAAATGTTTTGTACAGGAGGTTTTAATTTTTGTAAATGTATGCAAACATTTATAATGTTTTCATACATTTACAAAAATTAAAACCTCCTGTACAAAAATTTGGTATCCCTGTGATCGCACAGACCCAAAGAATATAGTAGACATGTCATTTTTAGGGTGCACAGTGAAAGCCATAAAATCCAAGCCCACAAGAAAACAATGCAAATGCGTTTTTTCACCAATTTCACTGCATTTGGAATTTGAAAGGGAGTGAAAAATGGAAATGAAAAAATAAAAAAGGGCCAGGTCCTTAAAGGGTTAAAAGCCTGCCCAGCTCCTAATTTTTACAAACTCTTGGACAACACCCTTAAAAGCTCATTTTTGAAGAAAAAGACTGGTTTAACATGCTTTATTTTTATGGTAGATTTTCTTTAAGCCCAAGCAAAAAAAACAGTTATTTTTATGTCTGGGCTACAGATCTTTTCTGTGTATGCCTGCTGAGATTGATATTAAAGGGAACCTGTCACCCATTTTTAGCACTCCCCCCGTCCCCACTGAGCATAGTCCATACAATGCCAAAGTGTTTTTGTTTAAAAAATTGGTTTTACAGAAAAAAAGATATGTTATATTGTACCTTGCTGTGTGACTATGCACTCGTCCACTGGAAGTGGCTGGAAAGGAGCAGTTCCCCCACCCTTGGTAAACCACTCCTCCATGTGTCCTTTTCAAATATATGAAAACACCCAATCACTTTCTTAGCGACATCCCCTGCTCCTCTACAGCCAATCCCGAGTGAGGGGAGTTATTCATATATTTGAAAAGGACACATGGAGGTGCTGTTTCCCAAGGGTGGTACAATATAACACATCTTTTTTCTGTAAAACCTATTTTTTTATACAAAAACACTTTGGCAGTGTGAGTACTATTCTCTGTGGGGATTGGGGGAGTGCTAAAAATGGGTCTCCTGGTGACAGGTTTCCTTTAAAGCATAACTAGACTTTTGAGAAAACTGAATAAATCCATAGTGCAAATGATTTTTTATTAAAGCAGAATGCAAAAAAATTACTGTCTGGATAGTCTAATATACTCAGGATCATCAAGTTACAGATCTATAGCTATTGAAATAGTTAATTATCAGCCTCCTTGTCTGCCTGAAATGGATGGAGCTGAAAGGGCTTTCAGAAACACTTCTCACTAAAAGAAGAATACAACACAGTTTACTATTATCACCTGCTCTATTAGGGATCAAAAGGGGTTGTCTGCCGGGTTTAGGGAGGGCTTTTTTAACCCCTTGGCGCATAGACATTCTGTACCACACCCCGATGTTCCACATGGCATGGCCCTCCATAAGTTTTTGCACTCCACCGACAACACATATTGCCAACTCAGAGGTGACCCCAGTTATGATTGTTTATTTAAAATTAGGCCCATATTAGACCATTTTAGTGCCAAATTTGCCCAGGAATATACCCCTGTGAAACATGTGGCCATAGACAAGTCCTTGGTACAATTTAAAAGGGAGACTTGAATTCCACCAGTACCTGCCCAATAAGAGGGCAAGGTATGGTGTGAAGATGTATAAGCTGTGTGTAAGTACATAAGAGTATACCTACAGGTTCAGGGTATATGAAGGGAAGGACTCCACTATAGTGCCCCCAGAATGCCCCCCCTTCCTGGGTGTTACAGGGAAGATAGTGTGGGATTTAGTGCACCCACTGCTGGACCAGGGCTACCACCTCTACCTGGACATTTTCTACACCAGCACCACCCTGTTCAAGTGCCTCGCTTCCAGAAATACTGCGGCATGTGGCACTGTACGCAGAAATCAGAGAGGTCTCCCTAAGTCGCTGCTTGGGCAAAAAATTAGAAGGCACGATAGCAGGGCACTATGCAGCGACTCTGTTTTGTGTATTATGTACAAGGAGAGATCCTTGTATTAACCACAATACATGGGCACAACACCACCCCTGTCCAGTATGAGGTACCAGTACAGAAACCCCCCAAACCTGACTGCATATTGGACTACAACAAGTACATGGGTGGGGTTGACTTGTCGGACCAGGTGCTTCAGCCATACAACGCCATGCGGAAGTCGAGGGTGTGGTACAAGAAGCTGGCCGTGCACATCATGCAGATAGCACTATATAATTCTTGTGCCGGCCAGAGGGGAACTTTCCTGGGATTTCAAGAGGTGGTAATAAAGTACTTTCTTTTTGGAGTAGATCAATGCCCCATATGGGCATCATGATTTTTGGGGTGTTTGTCTCCCGTGGCAGGAGCTGGGCACAAGATGACATAGTGCATATTAAAAAATATCCATTATGCATTTTATTTGAGGTCCACCTGTGGGGTTAAAATGCTAACTATACGATATAACAACTATACAATGCTAGATTAATTCATGGAGATACATTCTTTGAGGGGTGTCATTTCCAAAATGGGGTCAACATATAAACCTATACTCCCCTGCTCCGACACTTCCAGTGTCCAGCGCCGGGGTCCGTCAGAGGAGTGCCTATCTGTAACAGACACTAGGACATGGGGATGGGTGGGCGCGTCAGGCCACCTGGAAATTGAGAAGAATTTCCGTGCCCCTGTAAACAAACACAGCTCAAACTGACTGTCGTGGGGGACACTGGGAGCGCTGAAGCGGGAGAGTACAGGTTATTATTATTACAAAGCCCTCCCCAGTCTGACAACCCCTTTAACACGCTTCACAGATTTAGTTACCCAATAACAGCTTGTCAGTGCACTAAGTATCCTAAAAAATGGCTACCATAACAAAACAATTACGTTGCCCCTATCATAACTTAATTAGGTAATCTAAATAATGAAGCATCACAAGAAACCTGAGCCCACGGGGCATAGGAGCTGCAATAAACATCTCTAGACTATTTTTCACCTACACCTGGAGCCGGCCCTGAGGAGGGATCTCAGCTGCAGGGGGGGGGGGGGGGGTGTTTAAACATACATGTATCTTCTACAACTGCCCATACAAGAGGCTCTACATGCAGTTGTAAACGCTCTATATAGACATTAAATTCAAATTCAATTCAAAGACCTGCACAATGGAAATGGTGTCCTATCCCGTGTCATATCATAGCATGGCCCACACAATCTCTAGTTGCCTTCCTAAATGGCTCATCATACTATTTAAGCCAAGGGTAACAAACTGGACAGCAAAGAAGATAAGTTACTCAATCTCAGGGATGCCAAAAATAACAAGCAGCCGTTCCATCTCCACTCAATGTACTCTGAAAGGGGCATTATTCAGGTAGTGCCGAGCGACTCATGTAAGAGCACTGATGTACAATGTGGCATTACAAACACCTGGCACAAGGGTCTTGTGATATACATACAGCATAAAATATACAGGGCAACACCACAAAATAGTAGGATAACTCAATGCTGAAAGTTCTGCAGAGCAATAGATCTCCAGCACGTAGCCAAATCCTTGGTTAAAAACATGGTTTAATTTATAAGATTAAAAAGTTATGACGCCATATTAAATGGAAAGAAACTGACACGTTTCGAATCAAGAAAGGCTAAGATCTTGATTCGAAACGTGTCAGTTTCTTTCCATATGCTACATGTATACCGCTTGTGCCGACTGACCCTCCGCGACTTTGTATTCTGCCTGACTAGAAACGTTTAAAAACTGAATTAAACTTTATTTTTTATTTCATAATAATGTGTACAACTAGCCTCCCGAAACAAGTATAAACAACTTTATTTCTCAGGCTTTGGCCAACAAAATGGACTAGTATAGTGGTCCTTAGATGGGACAGATAGTTTATTGCAGTTATGTGCAATGTCCAGGCCAGCGGGCCATAAGATCAGTCTAATGGGACACACTTTTCCTAGTACCTTTAGACTGGATTAGAGACACTGATGGTATCAGTAGCCTATTCTGCATATCGTTAGTAACACATAACGCGTTTCTACCACCCTAATTTGTTTCTGGATGCTTCCTGGTGCCAAGTAGTATCAACATAGTGCAACCTTGTATCACATTACACCAGTAGCATTTCCCCCAGCGGCATTGTAACCAGCCGTAGCGCAGTAGTTAAATGCCTGGGTTTATAAATGGTTAACTCCACCCCTAATATGGAGTCATATCAGAGGACGGACGATAACCTGGCTCGCAGTTGATTGGGCAACAAATCAACCTACTGCTACATTGTAGCCGATGAAATCACAGCCGCGTCCGGGATCGATGCCGCCTGTCTTCAGCGAAACTCCCCATACTGGTGCCGCAGTTGGATAACTCGCCCCTTCCCAGCGGGGCGATGCTGATCGTTCGGATCCGCCTCGCGATAACGCCGTCATGGGGACCTGTCACATGATCACTAGATCACAAGTGTTACCATGGAGATAGATCATCGCAGGATCTCTCGATCGGGCAGATATTGATGTAGGTAACAGTTGATATCAGTGTGGCTCTTTTTGTCACTAGCTCATAAGGACAGCTGAGTAGGTGAATGGACTTAGTTTTTCACTCACATAGCTTTACTATATCGATCTTAACCTACAGAACACAAATACAAGAGGCACTAGTGCTACAGATACTTAACATTTCAACATTCATATTAACAAAAGGTGACAAACTTTTTTCCTAAGTTTTTTTTCCGTTCAAATTGTGCCCCTCATAGAGTCACAATACAGGCATTTAAATAATACATTTTCAAAAATTTCCCCCGAAACTGGGACCGATTTAATGCATCCATCTCTTCTACGCTGAAGTACTTACTTGAGTCTGCTAGGTCCTGTAACTACCCAGCGACGCTGAGCAATGTGTGTACAGCGATCATGAACATCTGAAATTTTGGGAGTCTGGCTATTCCAGCTCCAAAAGATGTACAGTTTACATGGATGCATTTTTTTGTTTCAAATAGGAATATTTTTAATCATAAATTTTAACCGGTTCAGGACTAGACACAGTTTTTAAACACCTGTTCTATTAATTGCACTAACTAGCAATGAGATTATTGCAGTGTTTTCCAGGACAAAATGTGGATTCTGATTTTATTATTTTGTGATAAAGATTTTTACTTTTAAAAGAAATCTACCGTCAGGAATCTACTTAGTAGATCCAGGCTCAGCCCTAAGCAGCTTGTACGATTTTAGGGAATGAAGCCAAAATGTTTGAATATTTTATTGTCTTTATATGCAAATTAGCTGCAGGCGCTACTCGGGCATGGGGTTGCATCTGTGAGGTCCAGGGAATAAGGCGTAGCCTCGGCATCCATGCCACTAGTGAATGCGTCAGCCTGGTCCGCGCAGGAGCAGTGGCTCCCGAAGTTTCACCAGCTTCTGTGCATGTACAGAGTTCTTCTCTAGGAGGGGAGGGGGTGGTTCTGCAGAGGCTAAATCAGGGGGTGCGGTAGCCTTAGCCCAGGGTGATCACAGAGGCTACCTCACAAAGTGGCCTCTGCAGCTGATTAGCATAAAAATAAAGTATTGAAACATTTAGGCTATATTCCAGATTATTTTGACAAATTGTTACCCTAAAACAGACATAATAGTGGATGGCATTTTATGCTACACATTTTGATTTCTCACATGTCTGTTTTAGGGCAACTGAGTGTCATGGGTGACAGTGATTGGAGGTGTGAACACAGTTATGGGGTAATTTTTTTTTTTTCACTTTTTGTTCCTTGTAGGCAAGAATAGATGTTTGAGAACGTTATTTTATAATGTATTTTTGTTTGCGTTTTACTTTTCTACTGAAATTGTGGTTGCATTACAGGTAAAAAGGGACTGCCTAACAGTGCCAATTGTTACTATTTCTGCTGTGCTGGGTTTGGACAGACCCAGCGGCAGCCATTATTAGCATTCCAGCTATCATAGGTTTTATCATACAATTGCCTGGACACACAGAGGTAGCAGATAGGCCTCTATACTCTAAACAGGCCGAGTACGGTGCTTCAGAAAAGGAGGAAAGAATTGGTAAATACTGCTTCCGTCCTCTCCCCATGGGACCCCATGGTATGGCATGGCCTTAAAGGGAACCTACCATCATGATTCTACCAATAAAGATAGAACGGCTGGTAAATTTTCTAAAGCGGCTACTGGAGAATGGAGTAGCCGGAAATGAGGCTACACGTCGCAGCTACTCTACGCCCCAGTAGCCTCTTTTCTCCTCCTACCCTAACATCTTCTCGTCCGAGAAGCTGGAATTCTGTGCATGCGCAGTAGCTCCGGCTTCGGAGCAGTTGGCCGTGCAGCAGCTTCCCGGGTTGTGGGCGTCCAGCTACGAGGAGCTGTGTGCCGAAGATGTCAGGGTAGGAGGAGAAAAGAGTCTACTGGGGGGTGGCGTAGCCATAATGTGTAGCCTCATGTCCAGCTACTCCACGCCCCAGTAGCCACTTAAGAAAATTTACATATTATGGTATTCCCTTTAAGGACCCGGACTGGCTGCCATAAATATACAATGGGTGGTTAGGAACCAGTCAAAAGCCGACACATGTTCCCCATTTATGAAACATGTTTACATGTTTACAACGTGTTCATATGAGTTAAGCATGCAAGCGCATACCGTGAATGCCAAGCAAATTTTAGGGAAGATTTATTAGAAGTATTTGAGAGCAGTACTGTTCTAGTCCATGGCAATCGATTTTCCCACAGCTGTTTAAAGTATGAAAGCTCAGCTCTGATTAGTTTCCATGGGAAACTAGAAGCCATTTACCTCAGACACATATGTTAAATCTCCCCCAGGTGGTCTGGAAGGAACGTGTGCAGTATTCATTCCACCACCATTGTATATTTGTACAAACCACTACAAATACTGTCCACTATTGTGGTACTGTAAATTGCCACGGGTTAGCCACAAAAATTTCGGCTAATCCACAGCGATACAATTCTGGATTGGGCCCTAAAGGGATTTAGACACCCAAAAGTTGACAAGTGGTTAACGTGAGCAGAACGTAGCCTTAGGGTGATGCCACACGTGGCGTTTTGAACCCTTTTTTGGGCCATTTTTAAACAGTCCGTTAAAAAACACACGCGTTAAAAACGCATCCGTTTTTTAAAAACGCATGTGTTTTTTACCATTTTTAATTAAGATAAAACCTGTCAAAAATGGGTAAGTTTTCAAAAAATGGATGCGTTTTTTAAACGAATTGCTTAAAAAACAGAACAAAAAGGGGTTCAAAACTCCATGTGTGGCATCACCACACAAGGCCAATGGCATATCATTGGTCCACTTAAAACTAGCTGTCCACTGGAAAGATTTTACGGATCAACCACGTCTGCATGAACTTATCCACGCACAGAGAGACGTGCCTCGCTCCGTTATCAGCTGACCAATCATCTGGATCCAGTCCCATTATTTATCAGTTTTATGGCTATGTAAGATGCCATTTTTCATTGATTCTATAGCGGTACATTTTGTTACAATCATTGAGCACTATACAACAAACAAGCGTCTGAGAACAGAGTATAGAAGAATTAAAAAGGCGCTTGTCACACAGCCAACTTCTACACAGGATGAACACCTTTAGACCCATACATGGGGCAACTCCTCCACTAGCCATTTAACATAGACAACATAGCAATGCAACCTCACAATTAACGGGGCTGCATCTATGGGACCCAACACAGGCACAAAGACAGTCTGTGCATGGAGGGTCTACACAAGCCTACAGTATAGCTCACAGAAACAGTACCAATTCTAGGCACCCCCACTGTGCACATCACCCATACATGCTCTTCTGGGATGTGGGTGCTAGTATTTTCTAGGATACACACAATTCAATGATTTCAGAGGTCAATGGACTCGGGGGATGGCATCTGACAAGGGTCTCCCGGTTGCAGGAAGCAGATGACAAACCCTTTAATTGAAGCAGGGGTGTGGTGGATGATCATTACTAGAGGAGCCATCCGCTACACAAGGTGCAGCATATCCCAGGGTAGAAGAGGTTGATTGAAGGTCATAGAGAACATGCCATGCACATGCTTACATGTGTACACGCGGCTGTACATATGGTGCCAGGAACACTAGAAGCCATGTCTATGCAGGGGAAGCCATTGCCCAGCAGTGCAGCCTCCAGTAACACATCATGAAGGGGTATGGCAGGAACACATAGGCCCTGGGACTAAAGGGGCAGCCAGGCCCAGATACATAGACAGATATATATATATATATATATATATATATATATATTACACACACTATTTCTATTCTGTGTGATACAGTACCCGGCCACCCTTCAGGGGCAGCCATGACACATAAGGAGACATATATACATAGAGATGATGCTTACAGTCCAGGTGCTTCTTCTTGGGCCCCATCACCTCATGAGTGGTCGCCTTACATACCGCCCTGGCCACGGCTGAGCCCGTCACACTGTACTGTGCGGCAGCGATGCGATCTGTCAGTGTCTGGCCCGACATCTTCTCTCCTGTCACGAGACACAAATCCCTGTCACTGGAGCCTGTCACATCACCCCCCAAGCACAGACATGTCCATACAGCAGCGCTATGGCGAGCCAATCATACGGATGATGGGTAAACACGATCATCCGTGTATGTAGCCTGCATACTGCACTGCACACACAGCTCACCCGCAGGCACCACCTGACACCCCCAAATATGCCGCCCAGTGCTGCGGATATTCACCTGATCGCTCTCCCGTAGATCAAACCCCTTAGATGAACGGAGGCTGCAGAACCGAGGTCTTGTCCCTCACAATACAACACATCCTCCTCCTCCCGCACCTCCTCCCTGTTATCCTCCCTGGCAGCCTGGGATTAGAATATCACCGCCCCACCCCCCACCTGCGCTCTCACATCGCTCCCTTCAATTATTAAACGGCTACATTACAGACTGATACCGGCACAGTGCCCGGCCACCTCCGTATACCGCCCCTGTAATGTGCCCGGCCACCTCCGTATACCACCCCTGTGATGTGCCCGGCCACCTCCGTATACCGCCCCAGTAATGTGCCCGGCCACCTCCGTATACCACCCCTGTGATGTGCCCGGCCACCTCCGTATACCACCCCTGTAATGTGCCCGGCCACCTCCGTATACCACTCCTGTGATGTGCCCGGCCACCTCCGTATACCACCCCTGTGATGTGCCCGGCCACCTCCGTATACCACCCCTGTGATGTGCCCGGCCACCTCCGTTTACTGTCCCTGTGATGTACCCGGCCACCTCCGTATACCACCCCTGTCATGTGCCCGGCCACCTCCGTATACCACCCCTGTAATGTGCCCGGCCACCTCAGTATACCGCCCCTGTATTGTGCCCGACCACCTCCGTATACCACCCCTGTAATGTGCCCGGCCACCTCAGTATACCTCCCGTGTAATGTGCCCGGCCACCTCAGTATACCGCCCGTATAATGTGCCCGGCCACCTCAGGATACCGCCCCTGTAATGTGCCCGGCCACCTCAGTATACCGCCCCTGTAATGTGCCCGGCCATCTACGCATACCGTCCCTGCGATGTGCCGGGCCACCTCCGTATACCGCCCCTGTAATGTGCCCGGCCACCTCAGTATATCGCCCCTGTAATGTGCCCGGCCACCTCAGGATACCGCCCCTGTAATGTGCCCGGCCACCTCCGTATACCACCCCTGTAATGTGCCCGGCCACCTCCGTATACCACCCCTGTAATGTGCCCGGCCACCTCCGTATACCGCCCCTGTAATGTGCCCGGCCACCTCCGTATACCGCCCCTGTAATGTGCCCGGCCACCTCTGTATACCACCCCTGTCATGTGCCCGGCCACCTCCGTATACCACCCCTGTAATGTGCCCGGCCACCTCCGTATACCGCCCCTGTAATGTGCCCGGCCACCTCAGTATATCGCCCCTGTAATGTGCCCGGCCACCTCAGGATACCGCCCCTGTAATGTGCCCGGCCACCTCAGGATACCACCCCTGTAATGTGCCCGGCCACCTCCGTATACCGCCCCTGTAATGTGCCCGGCCACCTCAGTATACCGCCCCTGTAATGTGCCCGGCCATCTACGCATACCGTCCCTGCGATGTGCCCGGCCACCTCCATATACCACCCCTGTAATGTTTCCAGCAAAACGCATGCGATCGGCTTTTCAATCACATGCGTTTCCCTGGAAAAGCATGTTTGTTCGGGCCAAGGACCGCCCCCTGTGCGCTAGCGTCGCGTTATGAACGGACGCCTAGTGGTACGTGTGACCGCATCCAATCACCTCAAAGTGTTACTCCGGTGATTTAAACCGTGATTAGAAATCTTCTTGCAGCAGCCTTATGATGTGCCCAGCCATCTGCATTTGCTGCCTGTTTTGTACCCCGTCACCTTTATGTGCTGCCCCTGTGATGCCCCCTGCCAACCTCTTTAGTTTGGTCCAAAAAAATTGGTCTAAAATAGTTTGTGCCACATTTACAAAGGGGTTTAGATCGTTATTGGATCCTTTTACAACTAGAATGACAGATGAGGATTGGTCCACGGAATTTGTGCACCAACAATCATGCAGATGCGCCAGGAGTTTTCTAGAGTAAACTAAGCTGGGTAAACGGAACCTGACACCAGAGGACTCTTTTTCAATGGTAACAGGTTCCAATAGAGACTAAAAAGTGCTGATCACAAATGTTTTAAAATCATCTGTAGTTTACTTAGTTTTAGTAATATCCGTTTTTAAAATGTACTTTGTCCTTGCCAGCTCGAGGATCTGTGCCTTTCATATTGTAACGGGGGCCTTCTAGTTTGAATCTTTGCTCCAGTAGTCCCCCCGCTCATTAGTATTCACCCCCTCCCACAATCTACCTCTACCTTTCACCTACCACCCATGACGTATGCTCACCACACAAGTAAAACTCACGCTTGCACGGTGAACCTTGTATAGTCATGACCATAAGTTTTGGGAAAGATACAAATTTTTACAAAGTCTACTGCATCAGGTTTTATAATGGTAATTTGCATATACTCCAGAATGTTATAAAGGGTGATGTCACACGTGCCGCTTTGTCTGCATTTGCAAACACAAACAAAGCCGCACCCACCGGGGCGGGCTGCGACCTGATCGCATCGGCGTTTCTATGGTAACGGCTGCGATCGGGAACGAGCCACCAGTGTTTTGCATTAAATTAACGCAAAACGCCGGCGGCCTCTTCCCGATCGCAGGCGTTTCCATAAAAACGCCGATGCGATCGGGCCGCAGCCCGCCCCGGTGGGTGTGGCTTTGTCTGCGTTTGCAAACGCAGACAAAGCGGCACGTCTGACATCACCCAAAGAATGATCAGCTTAACAGCAATTAATTGCAAGTTAATATTTGACTAGAAAATGAACTTTTTCCCCCAAAACACATTTCAACTTCATTGCAGGCCTGCCTTAAAAGGAGCAGCTAACATTGTTTCAGTGATTGCTCCATTAACACAGGTGTGGGTGTTGATGAGGACAGGGCTGGAGATCAATCTGTCATGATTAAGTAAGAATCACACCACTGGACACTTTAAAAGGAGGCTGGTGCTTGGCATCATTGTTTCTCTTCTGTTAACCATGGTTATCTCTAAAGAAACACGTGCAGTCATCATTGCACTGCACAAAACGAGTATCGCAGCTAGAAAGATTGCACCTCAGTCAACAATCTATCCCTTCATCAAGGAATTCAAGTTGCCATAAAGGCTCCAGGGCGCCCAAGAAGGACCAGCAAGTGCCAGGACTGTCTCTTAAAAGTGTTGCAGCTTCCGGATCTGGCTATCAGCAATGCAGAGCTTGCTCAGGAATGGGAGCAGGCAGGTGTGAGTGCATCTGCATGCACTGTGAGGCGGAGACTCTTGGAGCAAGGCCTGGTGTCAAGGAGGGCAGCAAAGAAGCCACTTCTCTCCAGAAAAAACATCATGGACAGACTGATATTCTGCAAAAGGTACAGGGAGTAGGCTGCTGAGGACTGGGGTAAAGTCATTTTCTCTGATGAATCCCCTTTCCGATTGTTTGGAACATCTGGAAAACCGCTTGTTCGGAGAAGACAAGGTGAGCGATACCACCAGTCTTGTCTCATGCCAACTATAAAGCATCCTGCAACCATTCATGTGTGGGGTTGCTTCTCAGCAAGGGAATCGGCTCTCTCACAGTCTTGCCTAAAAACACATCTATGAATAAAGAATGGAACCAGAATGTCCTCCAAGAGCAACATCTCCAAACCGTCCAAGAGCAGTTTGGTGATCAACAATGCCTTTTCCAGCATGATGGAAAGGGGATAAGTAAATGGCTCCCCAGATCTTAATCCCATTGAGAACTTGTGGTCAATGAGACGGGTGGACAAACAAAAACCAGCAAATTGTGACAATGCAAGCATTGATTGTGCAAGAATGGACGGCTATCAGTCAGGATTTGGTCCAGAAGCTGATTGAGAACTGCCAGGGAGAATTGCAGAGGTCCTGAAGAAGAAGGGTCAACACTGCAAATATTGACTTGCTGCAGTAACTCATTCTTACTGTCAATAAAAGCTTTTGTTACTCATAATATGATTGCACTTGTATTTCTGTATGTGATAAAAACATCTGACAAGCACACATAAAAACCAGAGGGCAACAGATCATGTGAAAATATCATATTTGTGTCATTCTCAAAACTTATGGCCATGACTGTATTTCTGACATGTGCAGTAAGCTGCAAGGCATACTGCATATCCTACCAATCCCATAGAAGCGTATGGTGCCTGGCCGCAATACGGTGAGCATGATGTTTGTCACCATCTGTAGACGGGAAAAGGAGAGAGCAGGCCCAGGCACCATGCGTGGCTATGGAGAGGGAAGGGGTGAGCAGCACTCATCTCTCTGCCTCCGCAGCTGAACTTGTGCAAAACTGGTTCTCAGCACAGGCATAGCACACGTTTGTGTGAAAAGAGCCTAAAACTGTGTAATCTTAAGGAAAGATTTATGAAGTGCTGGCGCATCATGATATTACCCCCACCCCTTTCGTCCCTTTCAACCAGATTTACCACAAGGCCAGTTGTAGCCAGTGTGGCGGTATGCCAGAACAAGCCTTCATCAATCCCACCCGCCTCCCTGCAACTGCCCACTGTTTTACTCCGCAGCACTAGTGATAAATCTCCCCCATTAGTTCACAAAAGTTAGTACACCCCTCACATTTTTGGAAATATTTTATTATAATATTTTCAAGGGAGAACACAGAAGATATAACACTTTAAAACAATGATAAGTAATCAGTGTACAACTTGTGTAACTGCGCAAATTCATTGTATCCTCAAAATATTTAACCACTTAACGACCAAGCCCTTTATCATTTTTTTGTTTTTTTTTAATTTCTCAATCTCCACCTTCAAAAATCTATATTTCCATGTAAAGTGCTGTGTGAGCGCTTGTTTTCTGCGTAACAAATTGCATTTCTTAGTGACAGTATTTTCTTGTGGTCTTCGATTTTACAGCTTTCACTGTGCGCCACAAATGTGCAGCAATCTCTGTCATCTCCATGGTGATTAATAGAGCAAAAGGGACATGCAAGGCTCATCTCATCACGGAGACCCCCATTGATCAATAAGTTAGGTCCTATCCTGTGGAAAGGGCCCAACTTCTTTCGAGGAAAAAACAGTTTATGGTTTATGACCAGCAGTCTTAATGAATTTGCATAATTTTGGTCATGTCTATTTGTACATGGAGATGTATATACATTGGTTTACTTAGGACCACCACCACATTTCTTTGTGCTTTTGTGGAATTTTTATTGTAGTTTTTAATAATTTGTCTTGATTGCTATATTTTGTGTTAATAAAGATTGATGTTATTATTTTATTCCAAGTTTTGTCATAGTTTCTAGTCTATGACTATTGGGTGACTCTTGGGTCCTATATACCTATATTGGTAATGTTGTTGTCATTTTGATGATAGGATTCATACTGGAATCGGGTCTTCTTATTGGTATTCATCAAAAAAATACTTTGTCTGGAGCTACAATTACAAAATATACCAGTTCTGACTACAAATTCAACTTAAGGACAAACCTACAGAACCTATTTTGTATGTAACCCTGGGACTGCCTGTACTTTGGACCTAGTTGTTACAGATAATTTAGTGAAAACAATGGCATCACATACACTACATTTTTTCTTGCCAATGTTAAACATTTGCTGATGGTTCCAATTTTATGCATATGTCATACAGCCAATGAAATGCATGTGTTCACATGAAGGAAGCTTAACCCCTTATCTCTGCACCCGTTTTCCATGTTAATGCCCAAGCTGTTTTTCAGGGATTTTTCCTCCAAGGCTTCTACAAACTTTAATATACATTTTAACCATGTTTAATATTTTTTTGTCACTATAGCGGTATGGGGTCTTGTTTTTTTCAGGACAAAATGCGGTTTTTAATAGCAAAATTCGGGGTTTCATATATCCTACTAGTGAACTTTTATAACTTTTGTGTATTATATTTAAAATATTTTTAAACAAAAATTTCCTGCCCTTATTGTCAATCCTAGATAAGATAAAAACTTTTTCTCTGGGTCAATGCGCATACAGCAATACCAAATTAACAGGGTTTTTTTCAAATGTTCTTCCTTCGCATCATGAATATTATTTTTTTTTTTTTTTGGGGGGGGGCGGGGAACTCTTTGCATTACCACCTTCAAAGTGCCATAACTTTTGACATTTTTTGTCAATGCAGCTTTTTAAGAGCTTTGTTTTTGAGGAAAGACCTGCGATTAATATAATTTTGTGGGATAGATGATTAAAAAATAGCAATTTGGGCATCTTTTTAGTTTATTTTATTTAGTTTACATATTTTTACCGTATATACTCGTGTATAAGCAAAAAATGTGCTGAAAAACCTCACCTCGGCTCATACAGGAGTCAATAAAAAAAATAAAAACTTATATACTCACTCTCCGACAGCCCCGATGCTCAGCGCGGCTCCTCGATGTCGGAGCACCTCCTCTTCTGTCTTCCCCACTACAGGGGTCAGGCCGGCTGTATACTACACGGGGTCAGGCCGGCTGTATACTACATGGGGTCAGGCCGGCTGTATACTACATGGGGTCAGGCCGGCTGTATACTACATGGGGTCAGGCCGGCTGTATACTACATGGGGTCAGGCCGGCTGTATACTACATGGGGTCAGGCCGGCTGTATACTACATAGGGGCAGGCCGGCTGTATACTACATGGGGGCAGGCCGGCTGTATACTACATGGGGGCAGGCCGGCTGTATACTACTGGGAGCTGGCTGGCTATCTACTACTGGGAGCTGGCTGGCTATCTACTACTGGGAGCTGGCTGGCTATCTACTACTGGGGGCTTGCTGGGTATATACTGGGGGAAGGGGGGCTGTGACCAATGCATTTCCCACACTTGGCTTATACTCGAGTCAATAGGTTTTCCCAGTTTTTGGAGGTAAAATTGGGGCCTCGGCTTATACTCGGGTCGGCTTATACTCGAGTATATACGGTGTGTGTGTGTGTATATATATATATATATATATATATATATATACACAATTATAGTTTTGTAGCCTGGGTGTGGAGGTACAAAAGGTGTGGAATTTAACTTTTTTGTTGGTTTTTGCTTTTTTTTATATAACTTTGTCCCACAAGGAGTCACATACACAAGATCATTGATCTCTTATCTATTGCAGTGTATTATACTGGCCTGAGAGGCCTCCGCCTGGGCTAATAGATAGGTAACACAGGCCTTTGGTCCTTCAGTGAACAACGGGCTGCCATGTGACACCCTCTGCAGCCCAAGATCACTGCTGTGGGGTTCTCATGTGTGACAGACAGAGCTTATTGCCTTTGCAGCTACTTATACACCGCAGTCCATGTTTGACCACAGTGTCTGAGGCCACACGTTCACATGCTGTGTTCTGATTGCGTTTACATTGCGCTTTGTGTGCTAGCGTCGCGTTATGAACTGACTTGCTAGCGGAAAGTGTGACCGTGGCCTTACACAGGGGGCAGTCCTTGGCGGTCCAGGGAAACGCATGCGATCGGCTTATCATTTGCATGCGTTTCCCTGTGACCGCAGCCTAAGGGTGATATAAGCACTGGGAATAGGGATGAGTGGGTGTGGCCAGCCACCTCCGCCGGCCGGAAGCCAATCTCATGGCGCCTTCCCACATGGCGTTTTCGTTCCGTTATTAAACACATCCAAAACGAAAGTGGGAGGAGCTTTGGCCAAAATGCATACACGTTTGCAATGAAAAACACATGCGTTTCATGTGTTTACAGGCAGACCACCCCCCACTCGCGTTTTGGATGCATTCAAAAACACAACGAAAACCCCACTTGGGAAGCCGCTCTGCACCTCCCTCTCCTCTTACATGACGTCACCTCCCTCTTCCATGCTTCCAAGTGATACCGGCATTTCAACATTAAAGAAGACCAGCGCCAGGAGTGGAATGAAGAGTAGCGCAGGTGAGTGACGCAGCCTTAAAAGGCTTTAGTGACCAAGTATTTTTAGCCAATTTTCGTAAGCACCAGTTTAAGGACCATAAGGTTCTTTTTGTGCAACCTTAACATTATTTTTTTTCGGGACACGTAGACCTAGTTAAAACATTATAAAAACGTAAACATTATTTTTTATTCTCATTTGAGGTTAAAAGTGGAAAAAAGGCTTTTTATGTAATTTATAATACATATTTTTTGAAATTTTCAAATTAACTCAAAATGAACATTATTAATGAATCCCCTATTTTATTTTGTTCATTTTGATATATAATATGCATAGTCTTGGGCAAATGACTACGGCAGTGTTTTTTTAGTGTAGCTGGGATTTTTTTATTATATGAGGAAATGCGAATTTCATTTTATGAACAAGTGTTAATAATATTGTGTATGTGTGTTTTTACTTTATATGTCTCACATGAGGTCATAAAAGATCCCTGGGGGACATTTTCACTTCACTTTATTTTACTCTTTTCTTTTCTTTTAAGGCCGATGGCACACGTGGTGTTTTGAACCTGTTTTTAACCCTTTCCCGCTCTGCGCAGTGACTTAGCCCTCAGCGTCCGATATATTGGACGCAGAGCCGATGCCGGTTCAGCTCAAGATCTGAGCCGAACCAGCATCGGGAAACACGGGGTGCCAGCTGCGACTTATAGCCGACACCCCAGTGTAACACCCATGGTTGGACTGTGCTCCGATCACGGGTGTATAACCCGTAAAATGTTGCGGTCAGTTCGACCGCAGCATTTAACTTGCCTTTGGGGGGGTCTTTCCCCCACGATCGCATAGGCTGACACTGCACATGCATAGGTTGACACTGCTAATACCCTGCAATACATCAGTATTGCAGAGTATTATCATGAACAAGCAAACAAATGATTGCTTGTTCATGCCCTATGGTGGAAAGAGTAAAAAAGTTAAAAAAAAAAAAAAAAGGTTATTCAATAAAAAATAAAGTAATAAATCAATAAAAATGCCCATAAGCCCTATAACACATAGAGACATATAACGCAAAAAAAAGTCTAAATCATAACACAAACCCCACATATATAGTATCCGTAACAACTCGTAGAATAACAGCAAATAATTATTGAACCTGCACTAGGAACACCGTTAAAAAAAATGTTATAAACCCTCCAAAAATTATGATTTTTACCTATTCAATCCCACAAAAAATGCTGTAAAAAGTGATCAAAAAATATATGTACTCCAGAATGATAGTGGTGCAAAGAACAACATGTTCCGCAAAAAACAAGCCATCAACTAGCTCCAAAGCCAAAAAAGGAACAATGCCAATGCCACTTAGAAGACGGCAATGCAAAAATGATAGATTTTTCCCACATTAGGGTTTTATTTGACTAACTTAGTAAAACGTAAGAAAAAATATTCATGTCTGGTATCCCCGTAATCGTACTGATCCATATAATAAAGATAACATGATTATTAGGCTATACACTGAACACCAAAAAAAAAAAATCCAGTAGAGAATTGATGCTTTTCTACTCCTGCCCTCAAAAAAAGTTCCTACATTTTCTACAATAGGGGATACCAACGCCAAAATGGTAACACTGGAAAAAGTATCTCATCCCGCAAAAAAAAAATGCCATCACATGGCCCCAATAACGAAAAAGCGGAAATGTTATAGCCTACAAAAGGGGCCAATGAGGAAACTAAAATCCTGGCAGCTGCAGGTCCCTCCTTCCCTTCTCCGCCTCGCTGTGCGCCCATAAAACAAGTAACGGTCACATGTGGGGGGGTCTCGGGAGAAATTGCATAACAAATTGTAAGATGGGTTTTCTCTTTTTATCTTTTGGAAATGTGTAAATTTTAGGGCTAAATGAACATATAACCGACAAAATTTGGCCATTCTAAATTTCACCTCCATTTTGATTTCATTACTATGAAGATCTCAAGGGGTTAACAATCTTCCTAAAAGCTGTTTCTCATAGTTTGAGGGGTGCAGGTTTGAAAATGGGTTGATTATATAGGGGGTTTTGATGGTAAATATGTAAAATTTCTTTCAAAACGGTATTTATCCCCAAAATAGTCAATTCTGAAAATACGGAAAATCGATGTTCGATTTGTAAGCCGCGTGACATCAAAATAAATTATCCAGACATTTAAAAAATTATGAAAATGTAAAGTAGACAAATGGGAAATGTTATTCTGCAAGTTATTTAGGTGGTAAATCTATCTGCCTGAAAACGCAATGATTTAGAAATTTCGAAAATGGCAAATTTTTCAAAAATATTCATAATTTTTTCTTTTTTTTTTGTAAATAAACGCAAAACTTATCAGCCAACATTTACCACTAAAATGAAGTACAACATGTGGAGAAAAATCAATCTCATAATCGCTTAAATAAGTAACAGTGTTCAAAAGTTCTAACCATATAAAGCGACGCAAGTCAGAATCCAAAAAATGGGGCTGAGCCTTAAGCTGTAAAATGGCTGCATCCTTAAGGGGTTAAGCAGTCAGTTAAAAACGCATCAGTTTTTGACCGGTTTTACCAATTATAATAATTAAAACAGGTAAAAAACTGATGCGTTTTTTAACAGACTGCTTGAAAACACCCCACGCCACACGCTGCATTCTTGGACTGTTTTAAGCACATTTGTTTTCAGTCCGTTTAACCCCTTAAGGACGCAGCCATTTTGTAGCTTAAGGCTCAGCCCCATTTTTTTGGATTCTGACCTGCGTCGCATTATATGGTTATAACTTTTTAACACTGTTACTTATCAAAGTGATTATGAGAATGTTTTTTTCCCCACATATTGTTCTTCATTTTAGTGGTAAATTTTGGCTGATAAGTTTTGCGTTTATTTACAACAAAAAAAAGATTTTTTTTTTAAATTTGCCATTTTCGAAATCTCTAAATCAGTGGTTCTCAACCTTTCTAATGCTGTGACCCCGCAATACAGTTCTTCATGCTGTGGTGACCCCAAACCATGCAACTCGCTTTAGGCGACCCCCGGTTTTGGTCATTCGACCCCCGCTGGGGTCCCGACCCACAGGTTGAGAACCACTGCTCTAAATCATTGTGTTTTCAGGCAGATAGATTTACCATCTGAATAAGTTGCTGAATAACATTTCCCATATGTCTACTTTACACTTTCATAATTTTTGAAATGTTTGGATAATTTAATTTTATGTCACGCGGCTTACAAATCGAACATCGATTTTCCAATTTTCAGAATTGACTATTTTGGGGATAAATACCATTTTGAATGAAATTTTACATATTTATCAAATATATATATACATACAGAGGTCGCACTAACATTTTTCCAGAAGGGTAAAAATACTCCTCTCACCATTTTGGAGGAGTATTTTTACCCGAGGAGGAGTATGAAAATTTTGGTAAAACACTGCACACATAGTACACCACTACACACCACTCACACAGCACGCAGTACACTCACACAGCACGCAGTACACTCACACAGCACGCAGTACACTCACACAGCACGCAGTACACTCACACAGCACGCACTACACTCACACACAACACTACACTCACACACAACACTCACACACAACACTACTCTCACACACAACACTACACTCACACAGCACACACACACACAACACTACACTCACACAGCACACACACACACAGCACTACACTACACTCACACAACACTACACTACACTCACACAGCACTACACTCACACAGCACTACACTACACTCACACAGCACTACACTACACTCACACAGCACTACACTACACTCACACAGCACTACACTACACTCACACAGCACTACACTACACTCACACAGCACTACACTACACTCACACAGCACTACACTCACACAGCACTACACTAAACTCACACAGCACTACACTACACTCACACAGCACTACACTACACTCACACAGCACTACACTACACTCACACAGCACACACACACACCACTACACTCACCCGGGCTTGCTCTTAAGTCCCGTCGCCGGGACAGCCCCGCTGTCCACATGTCTCCTCTGTGGCCGGTGCTCTAACTCCGGGTCTCTCCGGCACGCCCCTTAGTCACGTGCCCCGCTGAGCGGCCCGATGCGCTGTGTTCGCGCTAGTGACATCCCCCTCTTTTGCGGCGCGCGCCGGGCCGCTCAGCCTGCGCGCTACACGGAATAATTGCCAAGCGTAACTTTACGCATGGCAATTATTTTGGGGGGTAATGGCGCCTCATCACGCGTCTATGACGCGTGGTGAGGCGTTAATGCGGCCTCTGTATACATATATATCAAAATCCCCTACATAATCAACCCATTTTCAAATCTGCACCCCTCAATCTATCAGAAACAGCTTATAGGAAGATTGTTAACCCCTTCATAGTAATTGAATCAAAGTGGAGGTGAAATTTAGAATGGTCAAATTTTGTCTGTTATACGTTCATTTAGCCCTAAAATTTACACATTTTCAAAAGATAAAAAGAGAAAACCCACCATACAATTTGTTCTGCAATTTCTCCCAAGTACCGAGACCCCCACATGTGGCCGTGACTTGTTTTATGGGCGCACGGTGAGGCGCAGAAGGGAAGGAGGAACCTGCAGCTGCCAGGATTTTAATGTCCTCATCGGCCCCTTTTGTAGGCTATAACATTTTTGCTTTTTCGTTATTGGGGCCATGGTGATGGCATTTGTTTTTTGCGGGATGAAATGCTTTTTCCAATGTTACCATTTTGGGGTTGGTATCCCCTATTGTTGAAAATTTGGAAACTTTTTTTGAGGGCAGGAGTAGAAAAGCATCAATTCTGTACTGGATTTTTACCTTTACCTTTTTTTTTTTTTTGGTGTTCACCATGTAGTCTAATAATCATGTTGTCTTTATTCTATGGGTCGATAGGATTACGGGGATACCAGACATAAATATTTTTTCTTACATTTTACAAAATTTGTCAAATAAAACCCTAATGTGGGAAAAATCTATCATTTTTGCATTGCCGTCTTCCAAGTGGCATAACATTTTTAATTTTTTGGCTACAGAGCTGGTTGATGGCTTGTTTTTTTCGAGACATGTTGTACTTTGCAACAGCATCATTCTGGAGTACATTTTTTTTAAATCATTTTATTGCATTTTTTGTGGGAGTGTATAGGTAAAATTCATAATTTTTGGCGTTTTTTTTTACGGCGGGTTCAGTAATGATTTACTTTAGGGAAAAACAGTCAAAAACGCATGCGTTTTAAAAATGCTTGCGCTTTTTAACGGACTACTTAAAAATGGCCCAAAAACGGGTTCAAAACACCATATGTGCCACCACCATGCATGCGCTTTTCAAAAATGTTTTTAACGGACTGCTTAAAAACAGCCCAAAAACTGGTTCAAAACCCTGCGTGTGCCGCCGGCGTTAGGCCGCGGTCACATGTTCCGCTAGGCATCCGTTCATAATGCGACGCTTGCATCCGAGGCCCGAACGCACATGCGTTTCCAGGGAAACGCATGCGATTGATAAACCGATCACATGCTTTTCAAAGCGGTTGTTATTTTGAAAACGCCTGCATTTGTGGTCTGCTTTTTGAAACACGTGATTACATGCACAAACAAGATCACTGGGGGACATTTACTTAAAGTGTCGGTGTCTGCATTGGCTTTGTTACCGACCTGCTCTCGGAAAGAAGATACACATTTAATATTGTAGAGCTGTGCAGAGGCATTTCTGGCGCCGAGACCATTTTCTGTCCCTGGGACCAAAATCTGTCCCGAGCACCAGAAATGTGTCCAACAGTCCCTGCTAGACCAGTTTTCTTTTGGTCTACTTTCCGCCAGTTTACAGCGCCCAAAAATGGCTGTGACACATATTAATTCTGTCTGAGTTTCCACTCCGCCAAAGCCACGCCCCTTTTCGGAGAAGAGTCGGAGCAGACGGAAAAAGTCATTTTTTCTGTCCCCGACAGCTAATAAATAGGTCTGAGAGCAGAACATGTGGTGAGAGCGCCACAAAACTGGCGGAAACACCATAGTAAATGTCCCCCACTGTGTTTTTACAAATTCCAAGAGACACAGCTGCATGCAATTACCATACATCAAGCTTTGTGTTTTTAAAAATGCAAGCAAACATTTGAAAAACGCATGTACAAAAACACATCCGTTTTCAATGCATTTGAAATTTAAGCAGAAATACAACAAAAGAGCCAAGTGTGTCATCGGCCGTTAACAGTAATGTAATTAGGCAAATCACCTCTCCTCAGCCGTAACCCCGGCGGCACACATGGAGGTTTGAACCCATTTTTGGGCCTTTTTTAAGCAGTCCGTTAAAAAACGCATGCTTTTTTTGAAAACACATGCAGTTTATTTTTAAACACGTCCGTTTTTGACCGGTTTTACCAATTATCTTAATTAAAACGTGTCAAAAACGGATGCATTTTCAAAAACCGCATGCGGTTTTTAACGGACTGCTTAAAAACGGCCCAAAAACGGGTTCAAAACGCCAAGTGTGCCACCGGCCTAAGGCTGGTGTCACGCGTGACGCTTTTTCTGCAGACCGGGGCGGGCCGTGGCCGGATCGCATTGGCGTTTCTATGGAAACGCCTGCGATCGGGAACGAGCCGCCCGTGTTTTGCATTAAATTAACGCAAAAGACAGGTGGCTCGTTCCCGATCGCAGGCGTTTCCATAGAAACGCCGATGCGATCCGTCCGCAGCCCGCCCCGGTGGGTGCAGCTTTGTCTGCGTTTGCACCAGTGTGGCACCAGCCTAAGAGCTCCAATACAGAGGAAAAGGAACACCTGTGGGCGTTTTCCCACGTGCCGTTTTCGTTGCGTTATAAATGCAAATGGGAGGGGGTTTGGTCAAAGCGTATATGCAACGCAAACCCATGACGAGTTGAAGAAAATCCCAGCAGTGTGCTCAGAAATATGTGTGTATTAGGAACTGTGGTCCTGTACTTTCCTTATAAAATCAACTTTATTTTTTTATTAATGAGGCGTCACCAGAGTTTCTCCAGGATCCAAGAGCTCTGGCTATTACTCGTCCCCCAAAGCACTTCTTCCCCACCTCCCCTTTCCTTTTCAGCTCTTCCTTCCACGGTCTACCACGATTTTCTGCAGACGGATTGAGGAATAAGCAGCAGCTGCCCAAGGCTTCTTCTACGGTAACAGACCCTGTATGGTCCATAAAGATGGCAGCCAGTTTTGGCAGCCCCCGATATTACCCTAATGGTGATCCCCCATTATCTGTTATACAAGATGTACACTGACTTTATATTGCATCAAAGTGTCATATCTTCAGGGTGCGTTAACACGATGCGATGCTTTGCGTTTTTTGATAAGTTTTTGAAGCAATTCCAAAGGCTTCAGCCTTGATCACATGCTAAGGTTGTATTGCATTTAGCACATGCAGTGGATAATGCAATGCATCGTGTGAACGCGTCCTGAGTCTTCTCCATTGAAAGATAACAAAATAAAATATTTCCAAAAAATGTGAAAGGTGTACTCACTTTTGTGAGATACTATAGATGATTTCATGGATGAACTGCCTTGAAAATGGATGATGATACTGAATAGTGTGGATGATAATGGTGTATAGTCCTGGACATGCTCCATATATAGATGATAATGGTGTATAGTCCTGTATGTATATTGTGTATATACTGCTCTATCTATTAGCGATAATGTATATTACTGGATATACGGCTCTATGTATGAGTGATAATGTATATTACTGGATATATGGCTCTATGTATGAGTGATAATGTATATTACTGGATATATGGCTCTATGTATGAGTGATAATGTATATTACTGGATATACGGCTCTATGTATGAGTGATAATGTATATTACTGGATATACGGCTCTATGTATGAGTGATAATGTATATTACTGGATATACGGCTCTATGCATGAGTGATAATGTATATTACTGGATATACATCTCTATGCATGAGTGATAATGTATATTACTGGATATACATCTCTATGTATGAGCGATAATGTATATTACTGGATATATGGCTCTATGCATGAGTGATAATGTATATTACTGGATATACGGCTCTATGTATGAGCGATAATGTATATTACTGGATATACATCTCTATGTATGAGCGATAATGTATATTACTGGATATACGGCTCTATGTATGAGTGATACTGTATATTACTGGATATACTGCTCTATGTATGAGTGATAATGTATATTACTGGATATACTGCTCTATGTATGAGTGATACTGTATATTACTGGATATATGGCTCTATGCATGAGTGATAATGTATATTACTGGATATACGGCTCTATGTATGAGTGATAATGTATATTACTGGATATACGGCTCTATGCATGAGTGATAATGTATATTACTGGATATACGGCTCTATGTATGAGCGATAATGTATATTACTGGATATATGGCTCTATGTATGAGTGATAATGTATATTACTGGATATACGGCTCTATGTATGAGTGATAATGTATAGTACTGGATATACGGCTCTATGTATGAGCGATAATGTATATTACTGGATATACATCTCTATGTATGAGCGATAATGTATATTACTGGATATATGGCTCTATGTATGAGTGATAATGTATATTACTGGATATACAGCTCTATGTATGAGTGATAATGTATATTACTGGATATACGGCTCTATGTATGAGCGATAATGTATATTACTGGATATACGGCTCTATGTATGAGTGATACTGTATATTACTGGATACACGGCTCTATGTATGAGCGATACTGTATATTACTGGATATACGGCTCTATGTATGAGTGATAATGTATATTACTGGATATACGGCTCTATGTATGAGCGATAATGTATATTACTGGATATACGGCTCTATGTATGAGCGATAATGTATATTACTGGATATACGGCTCTATGTATGAGTGATAATGTATATTACTGGATATACGGCTCTATGTATGAGTGATAATGTATATTACTGGATACACGGCTCTATGTATGAGTGATAATGTATATTACTGGATACACGGCTCTATGTATGAGTGATAATGTATATTACTGGATACACGGCTCTATGTATGAGTGATAATGTATATTATGGGATATACGGCTCTATGTATGAGTGATAATGTATATTACTGGATATACGGCTCTATGTATGAGTGATAATGTATATTACGGGATATACTGCCCTATGTTATGGTGGCAGTGTATAGCAGTAGTATGTTATGACAGCAGTGTACATGACTGCCTGTATGCGGCTGATGATGGTGCACATGGCCGGCCGTGTTGAGCATGTACTAGCTATGGTGAGTATACATGACGAGGCAGGGGACGGCTGCTCACACCTGTGTACGCGGGATGTTCCTGTGCTCTCCTCTCTCGCCTTCCTCCGCCTTGCTGTGAGTGATGCTGGAGAAGGAGATGCTCGTTCCCTCCCCCAGCATACAGGGGGCGTGCTCCCCCTCCTACTGCTCCGCTCTCAGCACAGGAGCCGGAGATGAGCCCTCAACCTCACTCACGCCACTGCCTCTCATTATATGTATCATACACCATCGCTTCATATGGGGGCGGCAGGCCGTTATATGTCGTCACCATGTGGGGGGTTTCTGCTCTGAGGAAAGGCTGGCACCCTATAAATAGCTGTGTGCTGACCCTACAGCACAACCCCTGCGCTAGACAATTGGTTCCAACCTCAGCTGCTGCTGTGCATGTAAGAGCATACGTCACAGCGCGTGCCACCCCTTGTAGTGTGCGCGCCCGGCTTTAGCATAGGAAGACAGGGGGGTGCCTGTCATTAGCCAAGCCCGTCAGTCTCTTTCCCCCGCTGCTGAATGGTAACGTCCTGGTTATTACGTGAGATAAAGCTGCTGTGCAGTGTGTGTGATCAGCGCATACCCTGCTCTGTCCCCTGCTACACTACACAGTGGTATCTTCTAATCAGGTGATGCAGCGAGATTAGGTTACCCACCAAGCACCCAGTCATGTACAAAGCCCTATTCCCAGGCGTAATGCTGTGTGTCACCATCAGGACACAGCCCAGGCTTTCCCAGCGGGGATCAGAACTCCAGCACAATCTCACTTTACCTGTGATAGAGGAAGCGCTTCATGTCACACTGCCATTCCCTTCACCAAGGTCTAACAAACCAATCAAAAATCCCATTGGCATCAGTGTAAATTTTATGGCATCCATTATGGTCAGTTTGGCAGGTTTCCGTTATCCATGCTTTTTTATCAAACAGGGCAGCTTCCATCTTTTTTTTCCATCCAAAAAATCACATGGATAATGGATAGTTAGTGCGTTTTTTGATCGTAAAAAAACGCAAGCATTAACAAACGCATACGGTTTTTACCATCTGAAAACGCAGTAACCAAAAACGGCCTAAAAACGCAATGTGTGACATCACCCTAAGGCAGATGACACACGTACCGCTTTGTGTGCTTTTGCAAACGCAGACAAAGCCGCACCCAACGGGGCGGGCAGTGGCCCGATTGCATCAGCGTTTCTATGGAACGAGCCGCCGGTGTTTTGCATTAAATTAATGCAAAACACCGGCAGCTCGTCCCGATCACAGGCGTTTCCGTAGAAACGCCGATGCGATCGGCCCGCCCCGGTGGGTGCGGCTTTGTTTGTTTTTGCCACACTGTTAAGGATATCACACTGTCAGACATTTTAAAGACTCAGCATTCATTTCACATAAATTTGTGCAGTGAAAACTAAAGTTTGGGTGAGGTTTGTCCCTCAGCACACAAAGACTTGCTAGCACCATCTAGAGGAAGGTATCCAGGTGAACACCTGGGCATTTCGTTTATGTGAAGACAGCCAACGGTTCTACATTCCTTTGTGTGCTTACATCCAATAGTGTTGAATTTCCAGGGTCAAACCACCCAATAGTATTGCCCGCTTGTGTACTTGCACACCCCTTGCAGAGTGTGTTATGACTTTCCATATAAGAGTTTCAGTGCAGTCTTGAGCTAATCTTCAGAAAAGACAGTGTGTCTTTCCTGGTTCACTCCATTCCAAGCTGAAATACAAAGACTCATATAATTTGAAAGTCACCTTTACAATGAGGAGGGGTTTGAACCCCAGATAAAAATCTCTAAGAATTGGCGTCCCTTGGGTGGCCATACTTTTATGGACATCTGACCATCAAGGTGACCTCCGCAAGAGTCCAGGCGGCCAGTGATCAGAACTGACAATGAGCGCTCGTCGGGGTAAGTCAAGTCTATTATTGTCTGCCCTGAATGTCACTCCTGTCTAACTGGCTGAAAAGGACTGGGTAAGGTCATCTCCTTGTGTGATATTATGTACTTTGCCTTAAATGTCCATATATTCACTATAATTGTGGCAAAGAATCACTTGTAAGGTGACCGACAGAGACTGGACAGTGGCTATATATGTTGTAGAAAAAGGTCTGCAGTGCCCTATTGTGGATTGTTGAGATAGTTCAGAGAGTTTGTGATCGTGTTGAGATTTTTGTTCATGTAAGCGCTGATAGAATCTAGAAGTTTGCAGAGACAAGCCTTGGCCAGGTTACGACCATTCCTTCGGGATTGGGATCGGCTTCGTGATGCAGCAAGGGACAGTAGAGACTCAGGGACACTGACGGAAATTTTACAGTTGAGCGTTAACTCCTTGATTTCTGAAACATTGTGTGAAGGTCTCTAATATGTACTTACTGATAGGTAGCGGGGTAGTCTGGAGCTGTATTTACGGAGGATATCTATAGCCCTTGAACAAAAACAGGTATTCCACAGATTCCACAAAATGGGTAGTGAGCAAAGTAAGACTGTAGCTGGACACTGCAGACCTAAAAAGGCAACTGACATAGTGTTACAAAGGAAAGGAAAGTGGAGGGGGTTGATTACTGGAGACTTAGACCAGTGACTACGGACGGACCAGGACAGAGTGACAGGAGTCCTCTAGAGAGCCCATTAAAGAAAGAGATGGGCAATAAGGGACATTTCAAAGTTTCTGATGTGGAAAGAATTTGAGGGAAAAAAAAATAAAGATGGCGTCTTCTGGAATGCAGACCAGCACTCCCTTAGACTCCACCCCCGTATCTGGTGGTTAGAAAAGATGACACGCCCTACCATTTTTCAGTGGTGGCCATCTTGGGACAGTCTATATTCCCTTCAAGTCCCTGTTGGCAGCCATAAAGGCTGGTAGTGGGGCTTCCTTGTAGGATAGCAGCTGAGCATGCATGAAGTAAAACGCTGGCTGGTGATATTTCACCGTTTCGGGCGTCTGCTAAGGGTCTTGGAGTGTGGGACGTTGTTTGTTTGTGTTAAGTGGGGGTGACAAGGCTGACAATCTAAAAAGACAGTATGATGTGACGTCCTCCTGTGTACCCCACGAAAAGACTAAGCAAGAACAAGCTCCTCAACTGTATTACAGAGCCTATGACTGACTTTTATGACTAAAAAAACCAACACAAGTGTACCTGACTTCTGTTTGAGACGTTGGAGTCTGGCCACAGCTTTATAGAGAGCACAAAACTCTGAACTAGAGATGGTTGAGAGAGTCTGTCTAGATGAGATAAAGCGGAGACCAGTGTTACCGCACTAGAGACATCTCTGCCAGACTTGTGACATAAAGCCAGGAAGAACAGAGACCAGTTTCACAGACCGCGCCAAAGTGAGACTGAGAGAAAGTTGCGGTCCGTTGACAGTCCGACCCAAGTGGGCGTTACGGGGAGGAGACATTACTAAATTAACTGGCAACATTCTAATAGGGGGGTGGACGTCAGCGCGCACAAGAACTGATGTAAGACTCCTCCCCTGCTAGCCCGATGATGATTTTAACCCATTCCCGGTCAAGGAAAAGACCTGGAAAGAACGGCCGGATACATGTAGGATGGTCCATGACCTCTGAGCTGCCAATGAGTTTACTGAAGCCCAGTGGTCCCTAGCCCAAACTGGCAGCAGTCCCCGAGAGTGACATATTATTCACTGTTATTGATTTGGCAAATGTTTTCTTCTGTGCCCCTATATGAAGTTGCCTTTACCATCAAATATTCCAGTATACCTAGTGCAGATTCCTAAAAGGGGGGTTAAACTCCCCCAGCCAGAACTCCACGGCCTTACAGGGAGTAGACTGGCAGACTAGCCCCTTACTGGATGTTCTCCTTTTACAGTATGCGGATGACTTACTGATTCTGTGCCTCCATTTTACAGATTTGCCAGAATACATTTATTGACCTTTTGTGTTTTCTGTTCAGAGGGGTTGCAGTTTTCAGAGACAAACTCCAGTATTGCCAGGAGAAGGTGGTCTTCCTAGGCCACTGCTTCTCAGCCCCAGGCAGACACCTGATAGAGGAAAGAAAGCTGGCAGTCCAGAATGTGCCCCTGCCCTGAGGCCCTGAGGCCCTAAGCCTCTTCAGATGTTTCTAGGAATGGCCAGCTGCTGTAGGCCCGGGATAAGGTCTGCTGCCCCCAGCCTGATGTTGCCCCTTTCTGACTGCATTGCCTCTTCCCCATTTGCCCTTAGTCAGGAGGCAATTGATGCATTCCATAGCCTAAGCTGGCAAATCCTGTCTGCCCTGGCCCTAGGCACACCCCACTGAACCAGACCTTTTATTTTGCACCGAGTATCTAGGCCTCGGTGCAAAATGGTGGCCTCCCCCATGTAGGAATACATGCTTGTATGCATTGATTTCTTTCCAGGGTGGCCAGAAGCTTTTCCCATGACCAAGGCTACTGCCAGAGCTGCAGCCAAGAAGTTGGTGAGTGAGATTTTTCTGCAGGTTTGGACTTCCAGAGACCATAGAGTCTGGTCGCAGAACCCATTTCACTGGACAGGTAAAGAATGAAACCTTGTCCCTCCTGGGTGTAGAACAGGCCCTGCACACCCCTTGCCCTTCCCAAGTTAGTGGAGGATTTGAGAGACTAGTGCCCTGCTGACCAGTGCCACGTCTGTGAAGCTAGAGGGAAGTCAGCACGCTTCCACGCTTTCTTTTACAAACTTACTTATTCTTCTTGCCAGCTGGTCTCTTCTGACTGACTGTATGCTCAGGGACACCCCAACCATGACTATCACTGTATCTATAGGGCTGACCAGGGTGCCCCCAGGGTAGGAGACTTTACCTATGGCTGGTGCATAAAGACAATGACCTTCTTTAACATTGACAGCACAGGTAACTCTGTATTAGCAGTATCTGATGTGTACTGGACTTGTGGGGATAGGAGAGTCAGGCTAGAGGCTGGGAAGGTGAGTGTACTGTGATAACACTTGTGCATTCCTTCCTCGTGATCCCCAGGGATGTGTTTGATCAGACACATAAGAAAAGGTAGAGAATCCCAAAGGATTCTGGAGGTCAAAGAGAGAAGCACCTAGATGACAACGTTTATAGAGATACAGAGGGAGCACCAAGGGGGGGGGGGTCCCAGATGAGTACAAGGCCTACAATCAGATATGGGCATTATTACCCAGATAGCTATGAGAAAAGAGGTTGGTTGTTAACTCAAGTTCAATAGAGATGAAGTGGGGGCACTGCTCCCGTTGTGATCTCCCGTATAGGCTATTTAGCCTGAGGGTGGAGAAAAGTTGCTGGGGCGAACGACCAATAAATACGTTGTGGTGCTCTAGCTCTCATAGTCCATAAGAAGACAACATTCAATTTTTAGAGAGAAAAGAAAGCTGGCACTCACTGTCAGGTTCGCTAGGGAGATTGCTGGGACTTCTGGTTCTTCTGGTGGTACCAGCAGCGTTCTCCGAACCCCGGCGCGTATCCGCGCAAACTCCACCTCTCGTCCTGGGCAGCGGCTGCTAAGATCTCGCGCTGTCTAGGAGTGGCTGGGACTTTCAACCTCTGCTTGGTGCCTGGTTGTTCTGCACCTTGAGGGGTTAATTCCCAGATGCTGTCTAGCTCCTATCAGGTTCTGGAGGTGGAGTTCTGGCTGCATAAATTGCAGCTTCACTAGTCACCTGTGCCAGTGTTTGAAAATCCCTTTCTCCACTCGCTGCTACTAGGTTGTATTGCTCAGTATCTGTATCTGTATTGTTGTTACCTCGGCTAGTTTTTGACATTGACTCTTTGCCTACTGATTTTGCTATTGACGTACCCTCTCGTTGTGACTCCGGCTTGTTTACGATTCTTTTGTGTTTTATGTTTGTCAGTCTGTTTGTGTTTCCCTTCCCTCACTTATCCAGCGTATCTCGAGTCTTCAAGTAGTCGCCCCACGGTTTAGCGTGGGGGGGCTATAGGAAGGGACAGAGGTTGGGGCAAGCTCAGGGCACACTATCCCCTGTCTTTTGTGTACCAATCTTAACACTCACCTTGTAAAATTTTTCATATTCAAACTGTATTCTAAGTGTCTTTATGATAACAAGTATTTTCCCTACTTTTCTAATGCTGATCCGGCTTCGGAGTGTGCCTATGCCACGCCTCCTACCTCACAGCCAATGATGTAATTTGTTTAGGTTGTTGCTCAGTAACCTGGGCAGGCGTTCTCAATTAAAGTACAGCTGAGGACGCTGACCCACAAGGCAGGACTAAGCGCTCAGTTAGCGCGAAACGGGCCATCGCCTCAAGTGGGCTCCTGCGTGTTTTCCTTTCCCCTGCATCATGTTTTTAACGCTGTTGGAATAAAGTCTGAAAATTTTACAAGGTGAGTGCCAGCTTTCTTTTCTCTCTACAAATTGAATGTTGGTTGTTAACTGTTTTTATTGTAATCGGCAGAGATTTGTGAATTATATCTGAGATGCTTCCCAGAACCGCATGACTTTAGACATGACCCTTGCTGAGAAGGGAGGAGTCTGTAAAATGGTGGGAGCGGTTTGTTCCATGTACATCGCCCCCTATGGATCCATTACCCATGCACTTGAAGAGATTGAAGGACTGTCCAGGGAACTCAAGAGAAACTCTGGGGTGGACACTTTGTCCTTCACTTTGTGGTTGGGGGATTGGAAGGGTTTGCTTTAAGTGGGGGTGATATTGGGGATTGCGATTTTGCTCTTGTCACTTATTGCACGTTGTGTCGTCCCCCTCATCAAGTCCACCATGTCCCAGATGGCCGTCCTGGTGGTAAGAACCATGACAGGAGAAGTGCCGGTGTGGAGGATACGGTCTTGTTGAAGAACCAGCCTGTTAATAAACCCATAAACTATGGAAACACAATTATGTAATTTGAGTATGCAAGCCTGTAACCCCCGAGTGACTGGCCTCCAGGGGATCTGGTGAAGTCCAGCAGGTAAGGTCTTAGCCTACCTGTAGGTACCTGGAGTTTAAGGAGGTTACCCTGGACAAAGTTACAGGCCATGCAGGACTCAAAAGGGGGGAAATGTTAAGGATATCACACTGGTCTTGAATGCCATCTTACATACTGTCAGACATTTTAAAGACTCAGCATTCATTTCACATAACTTTGTGTAGTGAAAACTAAAGTTTGGGTGGGGTTTGTCCCTCAGCACACAAAGACTTAGTGCTCGCTAGCACCACCTAGAGGAAGGTATCCAGGTGAACATCTGGGCATTTCGTTTATGTGAAGACAGCCAATGGTTCTACATTCCTTTGTGTGCTTACATCCAATAGTATTGCCCGCTTGTGTACTTGCACCCCCCTTGCAGAGTGTGTTATGACTTTCCATATAAGAGTTCCAGTGCCAAAAAGAATAAAGCAGTCTTGAGCTAATCTTCAGAAAGACACACATGGCGTTTTGAACCCGTTTTTGGTCAGTTTTTTAAGCAATCAGTTAAAAATCGCATGCGTTAAAAACGCATCCGTTTTTTTAAAAAAGCATGCGTTTTTTGAAAACGCATCAGTTTTTGACCATTTTCAATCAAGATAATTAGTAAAACCTGTAAAAAAAAGGGATGCGTTTTTAAAAACTGATACTTTTTTAAACGCATGCGTTTTTTTAATGGACTGCTTAAAAACAAACTAAAAACGCCATGTGTGACATCACCCTTAGGGAACATGGCGGATAACATAAAATTTACATTGATGGCAATGGAATTTTTAATTGATACGTTAAAGCTCTTATAAACTTCCCTGCTTTACCTTATTAACAGAGGTTGAGAAAACCCTTCCGTTTTTGACCGTTTACCACGTGTTTGGCTACTTTTAACCTGTTTATCTATTAAGATAAACAGGTTCAAAGCAGCCAAAGGCTGGCGGCACACGTGGCGTTTTGACCCCGTTTTTGGTCCATTTTTAAGCAGTTCGTCCAAAAACGCATGCATTTTTGAAAACGCATCAGTTTTTGACGGGTTTTACCAATTATCTTAATTTAAACTGGTAAGATAATTGGAAAATGGACAAAAACTGATGCGTTTTCAAAAAATGCATGCGTTTTTAATGGCCTGCTTAAGAACGTCCTAAAAACGGGTTAAAACGCCACGTGTGCCACCACCCTTAGGGTGAAGACACACGTGGTGTTTTTAGGCCGTTTTTGGGCCCTGACAGCAGATGCAGTGGAAAAGCTATGTGACCTTAGCATATAATCAAGGCTGAAGCCAGTGGAATGCGCCAGAAACATAACGCAACGTATCATGTGAATGCGCGCTAAAGGATGCTTATTTAACATCCGTTTTATGAATGAGGGACCATGGATATGTTTTGTAAATGCACTAGGAGCTCTGCCCCCGAATGCTATACTGACAGTTAAAATGTACTGTGAAGTAACCCAAAGAGTGCCAGGTAGAGCACTAGGACAACTATTTGCTGTGCCAACCACCCATCACACATATTGCTGATTTCTAGGAGTGCTTGTCCTGTTGGCACACTAGATTTGTGTTTCAGCTGGCTGTCGTTCACAGTAACTTGCACTGGTAAATACACTTATGTGGGTGCAGACTCAGGTTGATGGCACACATGGCGTTTTGAACGGGGTTTTGGCCCGTTTTTAAGCAGTCTGTTAAAAACTGCATGTGTTTTTCAAAAACGCATGCGCATTTCAAAAACACATGCGCTTTTGGATGGACTGCTTAAAAACGGACCAAAAAAAGGGTTCAAAATGCCATGTGTGACATCACCCTAAGTGTTGCCCACTCAAAAATTAAACATTGAACCCCAAATCCTGAAATAATTTTAATAATAATTACTACACAGTTACAATGAGCTGTTGGCATCGTCAATGAGTTGAGTGCTGTTGTACACTCACCGGCCACTTTATTACGTACACCTGTCCAACTGCTGGTTAACACTTAATTTCTAATCAGCCAATCACATGGTGGCAACTCAGTGCATTTAGGCATGTAGACATGGTAGAGACAATCTCCTGCAGTTCAAACCGAGCATCAGTATGGGGAAGAAAGGTGATTTGAGTGCCTTTGAACGTGGCATGGTTGTTGGTGCCAGAAGGGCTGGTCTGAGTATTTCATAAACTTCTGATCTACTGGGATTTTCACGCAAAACCATATCTAGGGTTAACAGAGAATGGTCCGAAAAAGAAAAAACATCCAGTGAGCGGCAGTTCTGTGGGCGGAAATGCCTTGTTGATGCCAGAGGTCAGAGGAGAATGTGCAGACTGGTTCGAGCTGATAGAAAGGCAACAGTGACTCAAATCGCCACCTGTTACAACCAAGGTAGGCAGAAGAGCATCTCTGAACGCACAGTACGTCGAACTTTCAGGCAGATGGGCTACAGCAGCAGAAGACCACACTGGGTGCCGCTCCTTTCAGCTAAGAACAGGAAACTGAGGCTAAAATTTGCACAAGCTCATCGAAATTGGACAGTAGAAGATTGGTAAAACGTTGCCTGGTCTGATGAGTCTCGATTTCTGCTGTGACATTCGAATGGTAGGGTTAGAATTTGGCATCAACAACATGAAAGCATGGATCCATCCTGCCTTGTATCAACGGTTCAGGCTGGTGGTGGTGGTGTCATGGTGTGGGAAATATTTTCAGGGCACTCTTTGGGCCCCTTGGTACCAATTGAGCATCGTTGCAACGCCACTGCCTACCTGAGTATTGTTGCTGACCATGTCCATCCCTTTATGACCACAAAGTACCCAACATCTGATGGCTACTTTTAGCAGGATATTGTGCCATGTCATAAAGCTGGAATCATCTCAGACTGGTTTCTTGAACATGACAATGAGTTCACTGTACTCAAATGGCCTCCACAGTCACCAGATCTCAATCCAATAGAGGATCTTTGGGATGTGGTGGAACGGGAGATTCGCATCATGGATGTGCAGCCGACAAATCTGCGGCAACTGTGTGACGCCATCATGTCAATATGGACCAAAATCTCTGAGGAATCCTTCCAGCACCTTGTTGAATCTATGCCACGAAGAATTGAGGCAGTTCTGAAGGCAAAAGGGGGTCCAACCCGTTACTAGCATGGTGTACCTAATAAAGTGGCCGGTGAGTGTATATCCACATATGGACATGGTCAGCAACAATACTCAGGTAGGCTGTGGCGTTGCAACGATGCTCAAGGGGCCCAAAGAGTGCCAAGAAAATATTCCCCACACCATGACACCACCACCACCAGCCTGAACCGTTGATACAAGGCAGGATGGATCCATGCTTTCATGTTGTTGACGCCAAATTCTAACCCTACCATCCGAATGTCGCAGCAGAAATCGAGACTCATCAGACCAGGCAACGTTTTTCCAATCTTCTACTGTCCAATTTCGATGAGCTTGTGCAAATTATAGCCTCAGTTTCCTGTTCTTAGCTGAAAGGAGTGACACCCGGTGTGGTCTTCTGCTGCTGTAGCCCATCTGCCTCAAAGTTCGATGTACTGTGCGTTCAGAGATGCTCTTCTGCCTACCTTGGTTGTAACCGGTGGCGATTTGAGTCACTGTTGCCTTTCTATCAGCTCGAACCAGTCTGCCCATTCTCCTCTGACCTCTGGCATCAACTGTAAACCCTAGAGATGGTTGTGCGTGAAAATCCCAGTAGATCAGCAGTTTCTGAAATACTCAGACCAGCCCTTCTGGCACCAACAACCATGCCACGTTCAAAGGCACTCAAATCACCTTTCTTCCCCATACTGATGCTCGGTTTGAACTGCAGGAGATTGTCTTGACCATGTCTACATGCCTAAATGCACTGAGTTGCCGCCATGTGATTGGCTGATTAGAAATTAAGTGTTAACCAGCAGTTGGACGGGTGTACCTAATAAAGTGGCCAGTGAGTGTATATCCCTCATTTTGGGCAAAGCTGCCACTGCATAACTTATGTACCAATGGATGTCGGCAAGTTACAATATCAGCAACATCCTCCCCGGCTGGGCTCTGGCCATTATGTATCTGCCCCTCTAAATATGGGTCTCCTCAGAGCAAGCCCACAGTTCCAATTCTCCAGGCAAAAATCCCCTCAAAATTTCTGTGAGGGTTTTGTCCCTCATTCTTCTCGTCCCTTTTCTCCAAAATTGTCTAATTTGTGATTTTTCTTTGAAACTATTTGTTTATTTTATGTTCCTTTATTTCTGTATTCACTGATCAAACACACTGACACACGTGGCGTTTTTGTTGTATTTTTGTCATAGCGTTTTTGCATCCTTGAAAAACGCATCATACTTGCATATTGGCTTTTTCAATATGTTTTAGGTTAAATTGTCTTAACTTTGCATTTTCTCCCCTGCATTTTTTTGTCTGCATTTTTTGAGGTGTGTTTTCATTGCGTTTTTTCAAAGTGGTTGCGTTTCGAAATGCATTGCACCAGCTGGAGTTAGATTTGTCTAATTAAACAGCTGTTAACATTTGCATTTACAAAACACAACTGTTAATGTGATGTTAATGAATGTATTAACAAGTATTAATATTTGTGTATTTAAACACAGGTGTTTAATTAGTTAAAACTCTCTTCAACTTGTGCAATGCGTTTTGAAATGCATATGTCAGGGCGCATTCACACGATGCGTTGCATCACATTTTTTTATGTGTTTTTGACACATTCCAAAGGCTTCAGCCTTGATCACACTCTAAGGTTACATTGCGTTTTAGCAAATGCAGTGGAAACGCAATGTAACCTTCGCACGTGATCAAGGCTTAAACCTTTTGAAAGCATCAGGGTGCGTTCACACGTTGCAGTTGCAATTAGTTTTGAGGTGGTTTTAGGTGCAGTTTGTCAATTTCACAGGTGAAAGACATGAACTGAGTGGGTGAATTTGATTTTGAAGTAGAAAGCTGTTCCAGAAATGTCATTCACCTGTTGATTTGATGTCTTTCACTTGTGTTAAAATAAGTAATACCACCTAAAACCAACCCAAAACTAATTGCGATGCAGTTTTAACTGCAACGTGTGAACGCACCCTCCATGTATCAGTTCAATGTATTTTCAATGTGTTTTTCATACGCAGATAACGCACGTGAAAAGGACTCCGGACTGAGCTCTATCTTTTCTATGGCAATTGATCAGTGAAAAACGCTTTGCACTTGCATGTGTCTGAGGGCACGTTCATAACCCGACGCTAGCGCACAGGGGGCGGGCTCGGGGCAATCGCATATGCGTTTCCAGAGAAACGCATGCGATTGTGTTATCAATCAAATGCATTTCCCGGGAAACGCATATACGATCGCCCTGCGCACTGTCTCCTGTGCGCTAGCAGAACATGTGAATGCGCCCTCAGAGTGCAATGCTTTTTTGATGCATCACCACAGTAGAGCATGCTGAGATTTAAACGTGTGTTAAAAAAAACGTGCATGAGTGCGTGAAAAACAATGCAAGTCTGAAAAAACCCATTGATTACAATGGGTCAGAGTGCACTGCAAGTTCTGAACGTCAAAAGCACGCGCAGAACATGCGCATGAAAACCGCAAGTGTGAAAGAGGGCTTACTCAGTGCAGCTCATTCAGGCAAGAAGGTTAGATGTGTCTGTCAGCACAGTGTCCAGAGCATAGAGGAGATACCAGAAGACAGGCCAGTACACCAGGAGACATGTAGTGGACTGTAGGAGGGCAATAACCTAGCAGTCACATCCTCCTTTCTGCAAGTAGGAAAAGGAAGAGCAATTCTGGAGCCCTGCAGTTTTCCAGAGAACACAGATACGACAATGGTTCCCCTTTATAGATAAAGACAAGTTCTGCTGCTTGCAACATCCTTCAGCATGACCGGTTGTCTGTAGGTCAGTAATGGTGTCGGGAGGCATTTCTTTTGAGGAACCCTGAGGGCACATTCACATGATCTGTTGTGTCACGTTTTTTGATGCGTTTTTGACGCATACCAAAGGCTTCAACCTTGATTATAGGTTGAAGTAACATTGCGTTTCCATTGCATTTGTTTAACTGCAATGTTACTTCAACATGTGATCAAGGCTGAAGTCTATTGTATGCGTCAAAAACGCATCAAAAAAAGTGACGCAAAGCATTGTATGAATGCGCCCTGACTGGCATTAACCCTTTCACGTGCTATTACGTCAAGGGTCGACTGCGGGTGAATGGAGAGGGCTCACGGGCTGATAACTCTCTATAGCTTTAAGTCTTTGCTGCATATCGGTGTTAATCCGCACATGGCTGCCAGCAAAGCTGCCGGCGCCTTCAAAAAGATGCCGGCACATTGGTATCCCTGTGATCGCACCGACCAAAAAAATAAAGTAGAAAACGCTACCATCACCATGAAGTGCAATTTGTTACGCAGAAAACAAGGGTAGCACCGGAGGGCTCATTTAAATATGTAAGAAAATAGTTTTTTTAGCTAAAGTAAAGTTTGCCGAGCCTAACAAAACTATGTGCCGGCATCAGCATTAAGTAGCCTACCGGGTGGTCTGCTCGCATGATTTCATCATGCGAGCAGTGGTAGGTTTCCTTTAAAGGGTTAAGCATCGGGATAACATTCTCAGAGTCAATATGCAGGTACAGTGGGCAGTGGTGCAGTGCTACTGATGCATCACAATGTTAGGGCTCCTGTGACTTCTGTGCCAGCTGTTCCTCCATGATGAATGGATTGATGCTATGGAATGGCCGTGCCCCAGTCCTGAACCCAATTTGGGGTTTCCATCCACCAAAGCCACATTGCAGCACACTGTCTAGGAGAAGACCAATGCTTTAATCCAGGTCTGGGAGGAGATCCCAAAGGAGAGCTTCCACTGAGGAGAGTTATATGTCCAGGCGTCATAGGGAAGTCTTATAGGCACATCGAGGCCACACAAACTGCTGAGCCTCATTTCCTTGTCTTGAGGCATTTCCACTGAAATCTGATTTGATTTTGATTTTCCACTTTGAATTTGAATATCATTCCAAATTTAGACCTCCATGGGACATTAAGTTTATTTTTCATTGATCATTTTTCATGTTTTATTATTATTACCACGTTCTGCTATGTAAGATTTGCACCTGGAATATTTCATTCATTCTGCACTGTTTGTGTACCCTTTATTTTTTTTTTTGAGCAGTGTATTTTCTTGTTATAAAAAATATATTTCAAAACAGCAATATTTGTGTGTTTTAGAAAGAGTCACTCTTTCAATACATTAGAAACATTAGATTAATTCTGTGGTGTGGCTGTTAGTACTGTAACTGAGTTGGTTCTCTTTGTACTGCGATATCAGTGCATTTACTGTCATCACTGTGTGTATTATGACTGTATCGTGACATTACAGTGTGGTTTATCATTGTACCATGACATCAAGGTGTGGATTATCATTGTACCGTGACATCACAGTGTGGATTATCAAAGCCTGTTGAAGTGTCATGTGGGGGCCATATTCCAGGTTTTGGGGAGGCAGAGAAAATAAAAGTATAGCATGTGATGTTTTACATCAGACAATTCAATTACAGTTGACTTAACAGCACATTTATAATGGGTGAACCATCTTCATGTTCCTTCCTGGGCGCAACAATACAGTATGAAAAATTCTGCCCCACTATCTATATTTTATTGGAAAATCCCATTTCGGCTTACAACTTCTACATTAATGCAGTTATGTAAAGTGGCCACTTGATGGCAGCAGTTCCTAAGTTATAGCAGAATACATTTCCATTTTAGTTGTATTCTGTCTACTCACAAAAAAAACCTACAAAAGTCAGATGCATCAGCATCTCCTGTAAAAATATATGACAAAGAGCTCAAGAGGTTTAGATTGTATCACTTTTTTGCTCCCATGTGAAGTTTCCGGTATACAAGTGGCTTGTTTGTGGATTTTAAATGGAACAAATGGATTTTATATAAATGATGCTGGGGTTTTTTTCCCCAATATTTTCTATGATATAACCTGAATGAGTAGTGGGTTTTTTTCTGGGCATCCCAGCAAAGTAATGAGAACATATGAGGAAAATGAGAGTGTTTTTACACAAAAAACTTTGGACTTTTAATAATTACAATATGTACAGGCTCCTATATTTGTGGATGAGAAAAATGGGCAGTTGGTAACAGCTTTGACTGGAAACGAATTTGGGGGATGTTTTAATTCCATTTTACTTTTCTATAAGCCATTGTGTTGTCCATAGTACTGAAATGGGTATTCGCATCTGGGCATTCACATTTGCCATATCCATACATTTCTTTAATTACATGTTGCTGACGCATTTCGGGCAGATAATAATACACATACCCTTAGTCATAGCCACTGTTTTTTAGATCACATTTGGTCATTATTTAGTACTGTGAGGCAGGATCAGACTGGACCACTGTTGTGTCAGTGAAATCATCAGTGAATCCCACCGCTGTTTGACTCTGCCCCCTGCCGGCTGATGCCCCTGCAATCTCTAACTCCATCCCCTGCTGCCCATGCCAGGACTTCAACCCTATCTGTCTCTCCTGGACACATATAGAGTAGAATTCCATGACGATGCAGGTAGCATTTATCTCTCTTTATCATCCCTGTTTCCCTGTAGCTGTGATGATGCCATCATGTCTGCCAGCATCACAACACAGAGGAAGATTAGAAGAAGAGAGCTGCTGAGAAAAAATTATTTAAAACAAGGAACGACAGAGGTTTGTGGGCGACAAAATGAGAAGTAAGGAAGAGCCCCCAAAGAGGGAGATATGAGGTGCCACAATATAAGGGGGAGATGAGAGGCCACAAGATGAGGGGTAGCTTAGAGGTCACAATATGAGGAGGAGATAAGAGGCCACAATATTATAGGGAGATGAGAGTGGGCACAATATGAGGGGAGTTTGGGGGGGGGCACAATATTTTCTAGAGATAAGGTTTCACAAGATGAGGGGAGATGAGATGCCACAAGATGAGTGGTAACAATATGAGGGAGAGGTAAAGGGCCACAATATTAGAGAGAGATAAAGGGCCACAATATGAGGGTGAGATGGGAGGCCACAATATTAGAGAGAGATAAGGGGCCACAATATGAGGGGAGATGATGGGGGTCACAATATGAGAGGGGGAGGGTGATGGGCCACAATAAGAGGGGGAGATGAGAGGCCACTCTATGAGGAGGAGATAAGGGAGTCCACAATATTAGGAGCCACAATATAAGGAAGAGATGAGAGGGGAAAACAATTTAAGGAGGGCGATGAATAATAACAGTAATATAAAAGATAAATAACAAGATACCTTTCCCTTATTGTGCATACTTATTATACTTCTCCCTTGTTATTTATTATCTTTTGGATATGATATTTATTGGGACTGACACTATTGGACAGATGCAGCACACTAATTATTCTATATATTTTAGCTATCTTATCGGTTGGACCTAATTTTTGGGTGGACAGTGGTATTTATCACTTGATATGAAGGAGGTGTGTGGTTGAGTGACCGTACCGGGTTCACACAACCATGATTTCTATACTTGTATGTTTACACTTGTTTAAATGTTTTTATGTCTCATGTCAACAATTTTGTTATTTGAATTCTTTTGTCAATATAGATATCTACTTTTTCAGCCTTATCGTGACACAACTTTTTTTTTGTTCTGTGCATGCAATTTTTGTGTGTAGGCTACATTTGTTAGGAAATGGTTTGTTGCGGATTATCCTGGTACGGTATTTATATATTTTCAAAGTTTTCGGTACTGTGGTGTACTCCTGTCATCAGATAGGTCATAGCATTACTAGAACTACTATGGCATCTATTCCTTGCCAGTTGCTAACGGTAATGTAATCTCTTACTTTTTGTCTTTCTTTATTTAATTTATTGATTGGTGACTATGTTTGAATTGTTTGTCCTTATCTATACCCTATATATTGTATGGCTATTACAGCAGATACCTAAGTGTATTTACTCCTTTCATCTTCTTGTATATAGTGGTCTCTATTCATTTATCATTGGCTCATTACCAAAGGGCTTTATTTTACATATGCTTGTGTATGGAATGTCCATACTCTGCATAAGATATGCAATGTATTAACTTTCTGGTTATTATATTAGTCTGTTGCACATCTCTGTATGTGTGTTTTAGATATCTAAAATACTTTGGACCATATAGCACATCTCTTCTTGTTTTGGATGTAGTTAATATTTCTAGAACTTGGATAAAAACTATATAACTGGCTTTTAACTTTAGAATAATAGACACCATATGAAGATTTTAAGCAAAAAGAAATATTTGGATGATGTATAAGAGCCACATGCAAATTCTACATTATAAACCTACCCAGTTGTCTCCTAGCATCACAAGCTTTATCACACAATTTTCACAAGTAAATAGGAGTCACTAATGAACCTGATGCTCTTTAATATATTTGCTCATTTTTATCTTGATTTTATTTATTTTTGGATTGGTTCTTAATTAATTTGTGTGAACACTCAGCACTAAACTGAGATTAGGACTAATCAGTGTTTGCACAAGGACTTTTACCTGGTGTTACTGACTGAAGGAATGTGCATCCCTAGTGGAGGTGACAATTGCTCCATTAACATGCCAGAACTGCCTGTAATCCCAGAACAAACACCACTAATAACAAAGTCCTCCCATAGTTCTTGATGTGAAACATTGCCAGGGATTGGGTAAGGTCTATGCTAGTGTAGTATGCACAAGTTTTATAATTTATGTGGCATTACCGTACCGTCACCAGAACAATTTAACCCCAGAATTACAAAGATCTATTTAGTCATTCAATGTACAACCCTAGATGCACATAAAACTTACAACAGTTGGTAAAGTTACAATACAATTCTTATTTTAAAACAGTTTAATGCAAAATACATTACATATAGTGGTCTTTTATCTGTGTATGTAGCATTATGGCTATATGATACATGGTGTTTTAGTAATACATTTAAAATACTTAAGGATGAATTGTCCCAATAATGTTCTATTTAGGTAACTACCATCTGACAGATTCTATCTACGTAGAACCATAAGATATTATTGTTAATTTTTGCATGCTTTACTTTACATTGTGAAAACTACAAACATGTGTCCCTTTTACCACATGGCTACAAAGCTTTATCCAATACTCCGAGACATGGAGTCAGTCTGCGTTGTTATATGGGTGTGAAGTGTGTCCTTGTACTGGCTCATAAATCTAGGCGTTAGACTGAGTCCTTGTGTCAACTAATGAAAAGTACTGAATTCCTAAATGTTCTCATTATTTAGGTTACTTTTCAGTATGAACATATATCGGGGGTTATATCACAGATTGTACGCCTGAATACCGCTGTACAAGCTGTTATTTAGCACAGTGCTGGGAACTGCAGCTAAGCCGCTGCATGATTTCCCCCATAGACGTCTGGAGTTTTAAATCTTGGCATAACATTTCTATCTGAGTCTTTGTGGGCATCTTTCAGATTTAAGTGTAGGACAGCATACAGAATAATTCTTCCTATCAAATCATTTAACATGCTTAACACTAATAGACCCTAAAATAAAACAATAGTGTCGGTGGAGGAATAAATACTGATATTTATGGAACCACTTCCAGTGAAGATTGGAACAAAAAGCAGTGTTGCCAAAAAAAAAAAATAAATGGAGCCAAATGTGTACTGTGCTAAGCAAACTCTTTTCTTCATAGATACCACTCGTTGCTGGTACACATGGGAACACCATTGGCCTTTACACTCTGTTATCGGGGCATCTGTAGCTGGGGCTCATGTCACTAGCACACACTCATATCCCTTATTAAGGAACAAATTACTTTAAAAAAATACTATACAGGAAGATTTATCAGAAGTGTCTGAGAGCAGAACTGTTTTAGTTGACCATGGCAACCAATCAGAGCTCAGCTTTCATTTTCCTAAAGATGTTTATAAAATAATAGGTGAGCTCTGATTGGTTTCCATGGGAAACTAGAACAGTTTTACCTCAGACACTTCTGATAAATCTCCCCCGTATGTCAGTTTGAATAATACCTCGATCAACCTCTCATGTTCAGAAGTTTAATTCCAAAAACATGGACCAAAAGAATCTCCTGTCATGTCTGACATTAGATTAATGTCATAGACTCATAAGCATAGACGGATTAGATAAACATCAAGCCCTTTTTAAATGCCATATTTTCTGTCATTAAAACCTCTTAAAGGGCTATTTCTATCTGGGCATTCACATTCACATAGTTTAGTTCTTCTGCCATAAAATTAACGAAATGTACGTATGTAAAGCTAATTTCCTATAAATGTGGCCATGTTGTCACCACGAAAGTAGATGGTTGTCCTTGGATACAACCACCACTGCTTGAGTAATTGGTCAAATAAACAAATAGTCTTGCATATGAAATGGACGGGAGTTACTGCATGTCCCACAGTATTGTATGTCTAGCATGTCTAGCCTCTATTGCCAGAGTGTGGGGGTGGTCATATCCAAGGACAGATATCTCATTTCAAAGAGACAACATGGCAACATTTATGTAAAATTGTCTCTACACCGGTGCATTTTTTTTCAATAACATCCCATTGAAGAAATGTTGTTACATGGAAGATGAGTTAAATTAAATACAAATGTTCAGATGGGAATACCCCTTTAAAGGGATATTCCCATCTAAGTATACATTTTGAATTTCATTCATCTGCCATATACATTTTTTCAATTAGATGTTATTAAAAATGTATGAAGATAATTCCCCACAAATGTAGAAACTACATATCTGACCGTGGATATGACACATGCATTATTGAGTCCTGCCTCACCACCATAATACAGCGGTCATTTCCACAGGACGGCTGTGGGACATGCATTAACTCGCAACATTTCATATGCAAAAACTATTCTTTGTGCAATAACTCCACCAGTGGTGATTGTATCTAAGGCCAAAGTCTCGTTTCTAAGGGACAACATGGTTACATTTATGGGAAATTATGTTCAACATTATTTTAAATAACAACCAATTGAAGAAATGTGTATTTATGGCCATTGAATTAAATTAAATGTGACTGTCCAGTTCGTAATAACCATTCATGTCCATTAATAATACCTATTCAATCACTCCAATGTAAAAAAAAAAAATGAGTATGAGCGTGACAGATTTTGGCCATACATCACATAGAGTACTTTATTTATAAGGCTGTCATTTACGGTAATACTTAAGATTTGGCCCTATTGCTTGTGCTACCATGGACATGACCTCATTAGAATCCTGGGTGAGAAACATGACTGTATATATACCCACTGAATTGTAAGGCGCTACCGGCTATGTTGGTGCTATATATATTAAAGTTTATTATTTAAAGGTAAACTGTCTGCTTTAATGATGTGGAGGGCATGAAGTGAGAAAGTGTGCTCTCTGTTAAGGGTTCTCAGGGCATTAGAGTTAGTACTTATTCTCAGACTAAAGGTGTTATTAACACTCCCCTGTTTGGCACCACTGTGTATGGCTAGCAAGAACAGATTAAGCTGTGTTATTTACATTGACACTTAAAGGCTTGGTCCATAGCTGTGGCCACATTTTATTATTTGCTTAGAGATCTGGACAAAGTGTAAATGTTTACTGAATCTGGCCAATGCACTCTCATATACTTAATTCTCCTCATTGTGGCTGCTAACACTTTTCACACTTTTACCTGACAAGTAGCAAATTGTAAGCACAGAGAAAGCAAATGCAACACTTGCAAAATTGTTTCCCATGAAAACTGTCAGTTATAAAGATGAGGTATTCACATGGCATGGTAAGACAAGTGAGCAGAATACTTACATGGAACCTTACACTAATCTTGTGAACCCCTCATGACCATGCATAAGTTAGGAAATCTACGATCAAAATCAAGCATGAAAAACCAGGGATATTTACTCATAGATCCCGGCACTGTCACTGTGGTAATCCCAAATTTGTTTTCCATGTCCTCCATACTTCTAAAATTATCTTTTAAAATTATGCTAATGAGCCTTAAGGATGGATGTTATTAGAGCCCCTCCATGCTCTGAATCACAGGCTGCAGTGCTGAGGGAGCAGAGGGGAGGAGACAGTGTAACAGCCTGTGAAGCTATAGCATGGAGGGCCTCTACCTTATAGCTCATTAGCATAATTTTGAACGTTTTAATTTTATTTTAAAAGATTACCTCAGTAGCAGAGCCTGGATCTATGTCCCTGGTTTATCATTCTTGATTTTGCTGGTACATTTCCTTTAACCGTTTAACAACCCGGCCCTTTTTCATTTTTGCATTTAAATTTTTCACTCCCAACCTTCAAAATCCTATAACTTTTTTATTTTTCCATGTAAAGAGCTGTATGTGGGCTTGTTTTCTGTATAACATACTAAACTTTACAGTGATAGTATTTAATATTCCATGACATGTACTGGAAAGAGGTAAAAAATTCCAAATTCAAAGAGATTAGAGAAAAAATGCACCATTTTCTTGTGGGCTCGTTTTTTACAGCTTTCACTGTGTGCCCCAAATGTAATTTCTCCTTTATTCTTTGGGCGGTACAATCATGGGGATACTACATTTATAAAGATTCTATCGTGTTTTAATAATGTACATTTAAAAAATCATTCTATACAAAAAAATGTCTTTGTTTCGCTATTTTCTTGCTCTTATTACAGTTTCATACTTCACTGTACAGAGCTGTGTGAGTTTTTTGAGGAATGAGCTGATTTCTTTGCTACCATTTTGACGACCGTACGACCTTTTGATAACTTACATTTTTTTATATTTTGTTGCAAAATGGCAAAACAGTTGCGTTTTGGACATTTTGGGCACTATTTTCTGTTGCAGGTTTTAATGTTGCTAATAAACATTATTATAATTTAACAGATCTGACATTTTGGGACATGGGGAGTCATAACATGTTTAGGATTTTTACTGTTTATTTATTTATTTTATTTCAGTTATAGGGAAAGCAAATAGAATTTTTAGGTATTTTTTATTATTATTATTTCTTTACTTTTTTATTTTAATATTTTTTCATACTTATGAATTTTGTCCACCAACTGTGCTTGTAAATCATGATTTAAGCACATGATTTTAGTTATTAATTATTAGCAATAGATTATACCCACCATCCCAATAGTTCCACCTTCCCATCTTTATCCCACATGAATCATATATTATGTTTTATTACTTAAAAAGTAAAACTTTATTACCATAGTTTATATGTTATGTTTTATGCTAAGCTTTTATAGTAAAATATGATAAAAGTGACCATATGAGACCCTAAAATATGTTGTGGTTTTACCCGTTTGAAGACCAATAAAGAATCTATGTTACTTCTCCTGACTGATTAACGATTGGTGTATACCCATCCCACACTCCACCATTGTAGTATCATTCGATTAGAATAATTCTTTTGATGTCCTATTAAAAATAAAATTGTCCTGTGGCCTGATCTGCAGAACCAGAGATAGAGGCAGTTGAAAGCTGGGAATTGGATTTTTATCTGCAGTTCACATTTCCAACTATGTCTTAAACTGCTTGAATCTTTTGTTCAATCTGAAAGATTCCTATCAATAATATAACATAAAAGCATATTTCTAGATACTATGTAACAGAAGATATGGGAATCTGACACTCCTCCTGCCTCTAAACATGACTCTTCTCAAGCAAAGATGACTATTTTCTGCTCATTTTCACATGACTTTTTTTTATAGGTAAACCGGCAAAATTTAAAAGAGCAAATTCTAGTCATCTCATACCCTACCTTAGGAAGCTAGTAGTTTAATGGGGTAAAATCTGGAGATAGAGTCCCTTTAAGTGCTGTTATATTAGAACCAATCTGCACGGACATGACAGCAATAAATGTGATAAAACCATTCCACTACAGGGGCAAATACTACATTTCCAAGTGCTTGATTTTAGATGAAAGCAGAAAACAAAACCTGTAATATACAACAGATTCTCTGTAAAAATAGAAATATGTCAATCTTTGTGTCACACACTGCTACAGGATTAGACACAGTGCTTACATTATTAGGCATCAATCACACGAACGCATGGGAGCCCATGTTCTCACCCATAAAAGTCTATTTTCCTGGTCATAGTACCGTGAGCACACACTAGTACAATAAGAGTGATGGGAATTTACCCTAAAATGTAAGTATGCCAAAAAAATTGCTGATGTGCCAGCATTTATGTGCAGCTAAACCAGCTAATAGGAGGTGCAAAGTACAACTAGACAGTCTTAGGCTACATTCACACGGACGTATGATTTCTCCTGTCCCGTATTTACGGGCCGTATATACGTGACGTTTTTCATCCCTATGCAGCACGTATGTAACCCGTATTTTATACGTCCCCATAGACTTCTAGGGCATACGGAACTGAAATACGGGAGAAAATAGGACATGCTCTATATTTTTATACTACCAGTATACGGTACGGTGCGGAACGGAGTTAACAACGGCAATATAAATGGTCAGACGTATTGTCCATTGAAATGAATGTGGCCGTATGTAATCCGTAAAAAAACAGTACGGATACTGACGTTTTCATACGTCCGTGTGAATGTAGCCTTAATCTATGGGTACATTCACACGGCGGTATGAATAGAGAATAGCGGCGCACGGCCGCAAACATGCCAAAAGATAGAGCATGCTCTATCTTTTTGCGGTGTGCGGGCCGGATCGGTGCATCTGCGCCGCGCCGCTATTGCCGTCTATGGGGATGTACATGTGGCCACAAATTTGCGTCCGCATGTACGGCCATGTAAATGTGCCCTATGCCAGATTTATCATCCAGAATCAGACCCAGTGATAAACCTGGTGCAGCATAAGACTGTCTAATCAAACTCTGCCTTACCTTACTTTTGGTAAATCTGCCCCATTATTTATAGAACTGAGTTTCTACTGGCCACAAATGCTGGTATGCCATATTTGTCTTTTTATGCTACACTGAGTTCCAGCACTGCACCTTACACAATGATTGACATGTATAATTAAGACATGCATAGAAATCCCTTACCCTGATGCATGGAGAAGCTTTGTAAAGCTTATTAAGTGCCCTACACAATGCCAGTTTTACATGTGGAGTAATTTAGGAGCTGCTAGACTCCTTTTAAAAGTGTAATTAAAATAATTTAATGTTATTAACCCCTTCCTGGGTGCCAGTGCATTGAGAGGGCTCCCGAGCCATCTTGCCAAGGATTGTCGCTCCCCGTGACGTCATCGGAGAGCGGCGATCCATCGCCATGACAGCCTCAGGTCTTCCGAAGACCCGAGGCTGTCTCGTTTTCACCAATTCATTACAATGTGCTATCATTGTAATGAATGAGGAGGAAAATCCTCATTCCTGTAGTATGGCAGTATATGATAGGATCAATCAGACAATCTAGGGTTAAAGTACCCTAGGGAGTTCCCTAGAACTGATATAAATATTAATAAACAGTAAAAATCATAAACACATTAGGGATCGCCGTGTCCGAAAATGGCCAATATAAATAAATATAAATATAATATATAATATAAATATTGTATATAAATACAATATAAATGCCTCAAAATATAATAACCTTTTTTCACTGTGTTTTACCCCATAACGGAAAATAGCGCCCAGTTTGAAAAATATAAAAAAAATCTATAAAAAGTGATTAAAAGGTCGCATAGTCCTAAAAATTATAGCAATGAAAACGTCATCGAAAGTCGCAGAAAATGACACCACCCACAGCTTCGTACACCAAAGTATGAAAAAGTTATTGGTACCAGAAGATGGCAAAATTAAAAAAAAAATTGTACAGGAGGTTTTAATTTTTGTAAATGTATGAAAATATTATAAAACCTATACAAATTTATTATACCCGTGATCGCACGGACCCAAAAAATAAATTAGACATGTCATTTGTGGGCACAGTGAAAGCTGTAAAATCCAAGCCCACAAGAAAACGTCGCAAATGAGTTTTTTCACGATTTTCACAGCATTTGGAATTTTTTTTCCTGCTTCCCAGTACACGGCATGGAATATTAAATACCGTCACTATGAAGTGCAATTTGTTAAGGAAAAAATAAGCCATCACAGAGCTCTTTATGTGGAAAAAAATAAGTTATAGATTTTTGAAGGTGGTGAGTGAAAAATTGAAGTGAAAAAACTAAAAGGGCCAAGTCGTTAAGGGGTTAAATAAAAAGCATGATTTACCATGATTTATCCCAACAATCTAGAGCTGTAGTTTCAGTGGTTCCCCCAAGTCTAAAGTTGCTGAAAGCCAGTACCTGGATGCAGCAGAAAGGGGCATTTATTATTGTCTTTGTGACAATTTTTTGGTGGCCATATTTTTTAATGTTGCTTCACATTTATTATAATAAGTATATTTATTATAATAAATATCTGGCGTACCCTATTTATTCTATTCCTCATATGTCGTGCCATAATTCAACTTCTTTTCTGACATTCACGGCTTTTTTTTTTTTTTTGTTTCCACAATTTGGGTCCAGCTTTTGGATCCCAACAAGTTTCCTGCACTTCTAGTTTACCAACACCTTTTTGTGGCGCAATTTGTGTTTCAAACTTAGACCCACAAAAATGGACCTTACAACACAAATAATAAATGTTCCCCACATTGGTGAAGCTATAATATGCTGCACTTACTAACATCATGGCTCAGCCACAGTAAACGGAAACTAGGATTAGATGGCTAGATAACTTGGCAAGAACATATTGTTTATTTCATAGAATAACATTTGGACCACTTTATATATTTTTTGTATTTTTTTTTTATGCTTCAAAAGGTGGGTAACATATTTAAGAAGGCATTGCCCACCAAATACATTTTCTAAAAGTGGCCTTGCAGCTGCTCTGATAGGAAGAAGACTGAAAAGAATGCGCAATAGCTTGTATCTATTTAAGTTTTTGCGCCAGTTTTGCACCTAAAGAGGAGTGTTAGTGCTTAGTCAGAGTTTGCGACACATTTAATACAGCAATGCAACAGAATTGTATTGCAAGCTCTATGTTAAAGGTGCACCTAAAAAACTTTCCAAGCAGTGCAGGGTGTGCCAGATAATTGAAGACCGTGCGCCTGTATACAATAATCTGTCGCACCCTACACCCTAATCTGCTGACATAAATAATTTCTATGGTAGTTTCAAAAACAGCTGAACTATTGGGCTGGTTTTGGAACTGACATAAAATTAATTAAAAAAACATCTACATTCAGCATCTTCCATCATACCTTTCCTTTATTTAAAGCAAACCTTCCTTATGCGGAATGGAATTTGAATGCAAACCTGACGTTCACCTGTTATATTTAGTTTCTGTTATGCTTTTTTAAATAAGTCTCCTAATCTGGCATTTCATGGTCAATACCACCACATTTAAAAAAATGTTTCCAGTTTTCCAGTACAAAGAATATTTAAGGGTTCCTCTAGAAATGTATAACTTTAGGAAGGCACTAAATAAAGGGCATGCAGGTGCAAATAGCCATGGAAAGTCATGACACCTAATTACTGATAGATTTCAGCAGAAAGGAATCCTGCCACTTTCTGAAAAATAATATCAACTCTTGATGGCCTGGAAAAAAGTTTCTTATTACCAAGGTGCCATACAAGAAACATCTCTTATAAGCTGTCTCAAGACCTTTGCAACTTTATGGCTAAAAGACACAGCCATGGTAAGTCTGTGAATCATGGACCGTATATTGAGCAGATTGACCAAAAGCAGGGTCGAGAACAGGATTCAGAGCATTATAAACTGCAGCACCAAACAGTAATCAAGATTGCTAGGATTATGAAGGGTGGTTTCAGAGAAAGAAAAATAAAGGTGCTAAGATGGTCCTGAAAGTCACCTGACCTGAATCCAATAGAAACTCTATAGCTCAGAGTTCACACAAGTGGCTCACATAACCTTTAGGATCTGAAGAGTATTTGTGTGGAAGAAAGGTCAAAAATCACACCTGAGCAATGCAACTAGTTTCTCCATACAGGAGGTGTCTTGAAGCTGTCATCACCAAAGGCCTCATAGAGTATTAAATACATTTCTGTAAGCATGTTCAATACTTTTAACCTCAGTATTACACATTATTTATTAAACATTTCACGTAAAAACCTAAAAAAAAAAATATATATATATAAATTTGGTGATGTGTTCAAAACATATTTCATGCTCTATAGCACTGAGTGCACTAACCCCAAAGAGAGTTCACAGATAACTGGATCTGCCACATATGGTCTTGTCAAGGCAGAATTAGGAAAACCTCAAAAAAGTGTGAAAGACTTCAGTGCAGCTCTATGAGAATCATTAGACACCTCATCAAAGGAATTTTTGGTAGGAATCCTGTAACTTCAAAGTCAGCTTCAGTAATTTGATAGCAGGGCTATCATGTTCTTGGACTGTCCCTGTGGATTGTCTGTTCTTACCACATTACAGGGAAAGCTAATATAACTGTTATCAGAGTTTAGCGATACTAGTAATGCAGAAAATATTGCCACTCTATCCACTAGAATTCACTGATTTCGCCCTGAAACTGAAGCTTTATTGTAAATCATATGACAAATGAATAGTTCATTGCCTCTGTTACTGTTATTTATAAGTCTATAGACCATCTACCTAGAAGAAGTGGCCTGTCTTACTGTTGCCAAAGTTTTCGCGCTCATTTTATCGTAAGAACGTGCAATGTCAGATACAAAGATTGATTGAACTACTGTTCATTTCAAGAACTTTACATAGACAATTTTATTAAGATGGATTCCTGACAATAAAAGTAGCCATTTGACTAGCACATATGAAATATGTCCTTATCATGAGGTTAGAGGATATGCTAACTTCATTGACAAAATATGCTCAGGTGATAGGTGATCCACAAAGTCAAATGCTGCAGAGACACCCAGGTGGATAAAAATGAAAAGTTTGGGTTTAGCATTAAAGGAAATCTACCAACAGGATGAAGGATTGTAAACCAAGCACACTTACATGCAGGTGTGTGCCCCCCTGTCAGAATCGGCTCTTCTTTTAGCTTCTTAAGCCTTAGATTTTATGAAAAAAATTCTGTAAATGAGCATTTGTATAATTTTTTTTTAGAAAAAAACCTTTTTATTCATAAAAAACAAGGTCCTAAGAAGCTGAAAGAAGAGCAGGTCCTTACAGTGGGGACACACACACCCGCATGTAAGAGTGCTTGGTTTACAATCCTTCAGATGTAGATGTCCTTTAAAAAGAGAGCAGTGAATTACATACAATGCAGAATTGTAATGCGTAAAGAAGAGGGTTAGCAGATAGATTAGGTTAGTCGAGAATAGACAAGGCATACCCGACTAATCGGTAGTAAACAGGGCAGGACAGGTCCAGGGTTTTTTGGTGTTTTTTTACTAATTGGATATGACTCTATGTTTTAAAGAGGGAAAGACACCATAAGAAAGAGAGAGGTTAAATGGTTACTTTATTAATAAACTAATGACCGATTTATATAGCATTTTTATGTCTTTTTACTGTGCTACTGTTTATTCTTCTATTTTATATATTTTAAAATATTATTAAATAAAGTGTCACATTCACTTTTTGAGTTGGCTAGAGGAAAAAATGGAAGTGTTTTTCTCAAATGGATCTAAACTATTTCATTAGTGAGATATAAATCTATCTTTGGGGCAGGAATTCTCTGGCTGTTCCTGCAGTCTTCTGTATCTGTTGCCTGGCCTGCACTATTGTTTCCTGACCTATTGCTAGGTTTCCTGACCACCCTCTCCTCCCTAATTATGTGCTGTGTTGCCTTCTCGTGTTTGACCTCAGTTTGCACCTCTTACTATTCTCTACTACTACTATATTATTAACTACTAATTTCTATGTAATTTCAAAAACAAAAGACTCTAATGCATTTTTTTTTCTACTCATTCAAGCCAAAAGTTGAATCGAGGCAGTCCCCAGGTAACATACAGGATAGGTTCTTTAAGTTCTTAAGTTGATTTTATATGCAGGTCGGAACAGGTATATTTTATAATAGTAATTCCAAACAAACAACATTTTTGTCCCTGTGACAATTGGATTTTCAAAATTTAATGGTGCCATGGGAACAAGGATTATCAATTTAAGCGTTAACACAGACACCTTACAGCTGATTATTGTAGCCTGAGACTAAAGTAAAGCATCCACAGAGCTTCACCAGAGATCATAGTGGGCATAGAGGTCTGTGTACAACCAGTAAGTGTAAGTCGTCGGTCCTTAACCCCTTAACGCTCTGCACCATAGCTCTACGGCACAGAGGTGCAGGGAATGTATGAAGAGGGCTCACGGGCTGAGTCCTCTTCATACAAGGGTGGGGGTTGTTGCATATTGCAGCAAACCCCCACCGCTAACAACCGTGGTCAGTGCTTGCACCGATCGGGGCCATTAACCCTTTCATTGCCGCCGGAAAAGTCGCCGGCAGCATTTAAAAGACGGCGGCACATGGGTGCCGCCATCCTCATTACGATCGTCGCGCCCTTGAACGTCATTGGGGGGCGGCGATCGGTCACCATGGTAGCCTCGGGTCTTCGTTTGACCCGGGGCTATCTGGCTTCTGCAGATTCATTACAATGAGCCAGTGGCTCATTGTAATGAATGAGCTGCAAAAATGCCATATATTGCAATACAGAAGTATTGCAGTATATGGTAGGAATGATCTGACCATTTAGGGTTAATGTACCCTAGATGGTCTAAGAAAAAAAAAGTGAAAAAAAAAAAAATTAATATAAAATATAAAAAATTCAAATCACCCCCCCTTTCCCTAGAACTGATATAAAACATAATAAACAGTAAAAATCACAGACACATTAGGTATCGCCGCGTCCCAAAATGCCCGATCTATCAAAATATAAAAACGGTTACAGCCGGCGGTGACCTCTGAGGCGGGAAATGGCGCCCAAATGTCCGAAATGCGACTTTTACACCTTTTTACATCACATAAAAAATGGAATAAAAAATTATCAAATTGTTTAACAGACCTCAAAATGGTAGCAATGAAAACGTTGGCTCATTTCGCAAAAAATGACACCTCACACATCTCCGTACAGCGAAGTATGAAGAAGTTGTTAGCGTCAGAAGATGGCAAAAAGATTTTTTTCTTTTTTGTACACATTCGTTTAATTTTTGAAAATGTATTAAAACACAATAAAACCTATATAAATTTGGTATCACCGCGATCACACCGAACCAAAGAATAACGCTGAGGTGTTATTTTGAGTGCACAGTCAAAGTTGTAAAAACTGAGCCCAGAAGAACGTGACGCATGCGCAGGTTTTTTTCAATTTTTCCACATTTGGAATTTTTTTTTCAGCTTCGCAGTACACGGCATGTTAAAATATATGATATTACAGGGCACAAAATAAGCCCTCATACAGGTCTGTACACATAAAAATGAAAAATTTATGGATTTTTGAAGGTGGAGAACGAGAAATGAGCCTTAAGGCCGGTGCCACACGTAGCGCTTTGTCTGCGCTTGCAAATGCAAACGCAGACAAAGTCGCGCCCACCGGGGAGGGCCTTGGCCCGATCGCATCGGCGTTCCTATGGAAACGCCTGCGATCGGGAACGAGCCGCTGGTGTTTCGCGTTAAATGCGTTCCCGATCGCAGGCGTTTCCATAAAAACACTGATGCGATCGGGCCGAGGCCCGCCCCGGGCGTTTGAAGCGCAGACAAAGCACTACGTGTGGCGCCGGCCTAAAGGGTTAAGTATTGAAAAATAAGAAAATTTAAAGCCACAATATTTCCCACAAACAATGTTAATGGGTTAAAACACTGATAGACAGAATCAGTGGAGTACAGTTACTTACAATGCCCTCTAGCATAATTTGCACCTTCTTTTCAGGTGCAACTCTTTTCAGTTAATTGATTTGTAAAAAAAAAAAAATGTTTATCAGAAATGCTTTTGTTCAGGGTAATGCATTTGTGCAATCTAAATGCCCCATTACAATTATTATTAGTACTGACATGTGGCAGTTTTCCAGTCTATAAGTGTCTATATTAAAACAACTAATAGTCAAGAGTGTCTTACTCCTAGAAAGCTATATGTCCTCATCCTCAGCTTGTATAGTGCAATAGTAATGTGGACAGTCCTCTAGTTGAAAGAACCAGCGGCACCAGTGGCGTAACTAGAAGCTGATGGGCCCCAGTGCAAAGTCTGTGCCAGGCCCCCGACTATAATGTATGGTTTATAGTGATAGTCTTCTCATATGGGAAAGTGACACCATAAGGGCCCCCTAAACCTCTTGGGCCCGGGTGCAACCGCAATCTCGGCACCCCCTCAAGTTACGCCCCCGAGCGGCACTCGCCATTAAAAATATTACTTCTTTATTTCATGTTTATTTCATGTTTATTTAAAACTCTCTGTCCTAAAGGCCCCCTGCTGTGGACTTTTTTAAATACCCCTTGGTTGAATGCATGGGTGAAGATGCTTATCATCTTTCTCCTTTCTATATATCTATCATCTTTCTAGTTATCTATCTCCTATATTTTGTCAATCTATCTTTATGTCTATTTATTTATCTTTATATCTTCTATTAACCTATCTATCTCCCGTCTATTATCTATCCATCTATCAATCAATCAATCAATCAATCTTCTATCTTTCTTCTTCCCTATCTATCTTCTATCATCTACCTAGCTATCTATATATAATCTACTTTATATTTATGCATCTATAAATCTATCAGTTATCTATAAATCTATGTCGTCTTTCATATTTATCTTCTATAATTAACCTAACTATCCTCTGTCTATCTCATATAAAATTCTCCTACAGCCCTATATTACAGATACTTACCATACTACTGTTTGTAACTTCATGGTGTTATTATTGTGCAGGGCTAAATGGAGCCTCTTACTGAATGTGACTGGTCATAAAATAGTTTTATTTTGGGGCCCCACTTTTAGTTTTTCCCAGGGCCCCACTTTGTCCTGACCTTATTAACACCACTGATGCTCCTAGTTGGAATTAGTGTTATATCATCTGGATGACAAATGCCAACCAGACTAAAAGTATAATGACCCAAACCAGGGAATGTCAATGGAATCTACAGTGTTATAAATATGAGTCATTAGACCCACAATCTGACCAGGATATGCGAACATAATACAGTCCATATAACAGTGACAAAGTATGTGCATCTGAATCGTATACAGTGTAGTCATATAATTGTTGTCTCGTCATAATTCAACATGTAACACTTTTTTAAAAAGTAACAAGAATTTAGTATCCAAGTGGATATTCTTTAAAAAAAAAACATAAAACATTAATTAACATTTAGTTCAGTGACAACATAGTAAAGGACCGGCTGCATGTGGCAGGTAATGGGCTCAGCAGGAGCCCCTCTCTCCACACCATATGCCTCAGCACGTGTCCCCGGGTGTGCACATTCACACCCCGCCATGTGGAGGGAGGGACTGCAGCAGACAGGCGTCAGCATATAATGACAGGAGCCGCACTACTACACAGCAAGGTGATCAGAGGAAGCCATGGACTCGCAGCACAGCACAGGGCACACTGCGGGCACTGCCAGGTCTGCCACACACAACTCTTACCTGCTATTCTGGGGCGGAGGGGATGGCTGCTAAATGCTAAGACCTCTTGTGTCATTTTCTAGGTGTGAGACAATGTGGAGACCATGGAATACACCATCAGTAGTCGCACAAAGCCTGCAGCAGGTAAGACATAAGCTCATGGAATGGAAGCTCTGGATTTGGGTTACCTTGGGCTATAGTAACCATTAGGGATTCCCACAGAGACAGGCATTTCTGGAGATCCTTCCCTAAAGGATTATAGCCATGTCTTTACATGCAAGGCTAGGTTGGCAAACATGTCCTTCTCATATTATTTTTTTATTTTGCTGTACATTTGCAGTTATTTTAGATCATTTAGAAAGTGTCTAAATTCCTAATCATCCTAGTTGTGAGGGTTTTTACAAATGGTTCTGTATAGTATTCTGCAGATTTACCTTATGGTGTATTATGGCTGTATTGTCACAGTGAGAAATCCAATTCACTAATCCGAATGATATTTCTGCCTTATACAGATGATGGGGGCATTTATTATTGACTTTCCACCAGTTTTTTTATGCGTCATATTTATTGAGCTATAATATTGCTGCTTTTTCCTACGCTTCTAGTTTCCCAAAATTTTAGCACAATTTTAGGCGCTCAGTTAGAGCTGCAAAAAACTGGTCTACCAAGTTCTATTTCACCTTAGTTCAGACCATTTTCGGTTGTACGCCAATTCATTAACCCCTTGCACCACAGTCTAACATCCCAGTTAAAATTTTTGCACTATTTGTGCACCAAAAACAGACTCTGCGTCAAAATTGATGAATGCACCCCCGACTTGTCTAACAAATGATGATTCCGTTTACATTATTATATGGTTTTAGATAACCGTACAAATATCTATTTTTGTGTTGCTAGTTTATGCAGCTTATAAGTAGTTGAAGTAGTTGAAGTTGAAACATCTCTCTCAGTTATGGGTGTCATAAGCATAAAGTATATATCAGAAAACACTCCAATATAAGCCCCTTTCACACTGACGTTGTGGTGGCGTTTATCCGGCCACAATTTATGCCCCCATAGAGCCCTATGGCGTCCGGGCCACCACGGTACCATACCTTGCACTGGAAATAGATAGAGCATTCTTTTATCTTTCCATGTGATGCCATGCCTCACTATTCCTCTCTAGAGCATGTGTGAATGTACCCAGGTATTAAGTTACTTGTGTATTCTGTTTGTGTACTGAAACATTTATTTTTATTAAGAGTTGGTGCTTAATTCTGGGATCTTGATATTGAGGATCTCCCTTTAGAATAGGGAGGGAGCTGATGTGGTTCCCATAGATCAGGTAGCATAAACAGCATTCCCTGTGAATCATATTATATCTCAGCAAGATGTTTCCTTTGTAATGTAAACTTATGCAATTTCTCTTCTTTCTTATCCATAGGCATCAACGTTAACTCAGGGCCCATTGAATGACAAAGATAAAATGCAAGCCTTTCAGCACCCTGTTAAGTAAGTGTCTGCGAGATAAATTAATTTTTTGCTGTAGTAGATTTTTATAGTTAAGAAATAGGGATAAAACTGGCTATTTATGTGTCATTGTTCAGCATATTTAACGCTTATACCAAGATATTTGGTTTATAAGATGATTTAAATTTTAAAATGATGTTACAGTAAAGTACTGAAAACCCCTTGGGCAATTGTAATACATCCCATAGTACTTACTATGACAGCTAAAGGTGCCAATCTGCTCATCACTGCTGCCAAATCTGCTTTATTATGGATGAGTGGCGAGGTGCTATAGGTAATCAGTACTGTTATATATCTAGAAACAATGTAATAGCAACTGGTCTTTATTTTTACAGGCTTTTCTGGCCAAGGTCCAAGTGTTATGACTTCTTGTATCAGGAAGCGGAGGAACTGCTCAGAAACTTTCCGGTTCAGGCTACCATCTCCTTCTATCAGGAATCAGACAGCAGTGCTTCTGAGGATGAGGAGGATTATTAGAAACTGCACCTATTGGTCCCTGCTCCAAACCAGAGATAAACATTTAATCAACCACAATATTGGCCAGATCCAGGATAGTCCTGACATTCCAGAACAACAGGATGGACTGAGCTCAGAAAGTCTACATATTTTTATTTTAGGTGAATTGGCGACGATTGCAGCACTGTTAGCACACTTCGTTTAATTCACTGTTATGAAATCTTTGTACATATGGACATAACACTGTATCTATCACTAATCGTACCAAAAATCTGTACATACTGTGTGTGTATCCTTATTACTCCTCACTGGACATCTCACTGGACATATCTACCTCACTGGACTGTAGCTCAGGAAGTAAGGAGTTATATGTGTCATAAATGTTTAAATATGTACAAAATTGTAACTTAATCAGTGTCTTTGAAAAAATATGTACTTTTTCCTAATTACACTGTGATTCCTCAAAACATTACTTAGAGAACTTAATTTTAGAACATACATAACCCAGTTTGTTCAGGACATTTACATTTCTCTGTGTAGTTTATTATTGTAGTTTATCTTTACTTAACCAATCCATGTGCCAACATTGTTTACACAGTGGGCAGAAGCAACTACAAGCTATAGTAGGGTATTTTGTGCATATCCTAAAATGAGAGCTGCCTGGTAAAAGATCCTGTTTATTTTAGTGCTTGACTCATGAAGTTTTTTTATACATCTAGATCTATGCTGTGTATGACATGTTCTACTCCAAGCACTTTATGCATGCATGTATATACTTATTTATTTTATATCTATATTTTTTATGTATTTTGTAAGATTCTATTTATAATAAAAGTAAAATATTTTAAAGCTTTGAAATTGAAAGCCTCCTAGATTATATCCTGTCTCGGCTACAAACATATATATACATTTATACTTTATACACTTATGACACGGCTGGTATCAAATGCAATTGATTTTGTGAGCACCGTGGTAGGGCCTCACCTCAGAGCCTCTATACAGCACCCTCTGAATGACGCAGGTAGTGTGAGGATATCATTGTGCCACCTGCATCATTTTCTATCATTTAGGGGCACCGCAAGCATATATTATTTGGAGGCATGGTATATATATATATATATATATATATATATATATATTTTATTCTGGCACTTCGAGGATGAACTAGTGCCAGATGAACTATTTGATCTTAAAAACGGGTCTAGTTTATTCCAGCATTAAAAGAACACACCAGAAAGGGTGCACAACTGGATCAACACATTGCAATGCCACAACATTTTCGTCATGTTGACTAAGAAATTGGGGCACATTTACTTAAAAATTCGGACAGTTTACTAAAAGTGCATTGTCTGTCTATAAAGCTGGGGGAGCGAATCACAGAAATTATTATTCTGGGGCTTCCCTGCAATGGACCAACAGAGTTCACCATCTCTATTTGTGGTGCACCTTTAACATAGGTTGTGCAACACAATTTGAAAGTTAAATAAGGCGCTCGGTCCGAATACGCCGGATCATCCAATGGCACCCCTAATTTATGTCGCATTGAAGCCAGCGCAGCCGTGCCACAAAAGGGTCACGTGCGACACAATCTCAGTGCAGACACTTCTTAACTACCTGTGCAAGCCGTGAAGCCATGAAGAACGGGCACGGTTTGAAAAAAGTGCACAGTGCGACCCTCAGTAAATGAGCCCCATTGTGGTGTTGAAATGCATCAATCTTATTGTGCACCTTTTAATACTGGAATAAGCGTGTTTTAAATATCCAAAAGAGCTGGAAATGAGTGCTGAGTTTTGTTTATTTTGCAGTTGTTGTATCCATGGGCTTTGGATTTTACCTCCACGTGAGGGATCCACAGGTCGAGAAGTTTGGGAGAGCTGGCCAATTACCAATAGGTGACTCTGTTTTTTTCTATGTACTGAGGTTGGTCTAGTGCTGTTTATGTGCTGTGGATCGTTAAAGCAATAGTGACAAAAACCTGATCCCATAAAGCCTCAATCATTGTCATATACTCATTTTATCTGTAATGCACAGGAATAATGTCTCTCCCTCCATAGATAACTGGTATGTACTGGATAAAGACTGATTTTTTTCACATGGAAGGAGCAGCAGAGGTTTATTTGTAAAAAAAAAGGTAAAAGTTCGCTATGGGGCCTATATAGAAACAGAAATTCCACAGCACTCCTTGTTGTATTCGGTGGTGCCAAACTAGGGTCCCAGCCCCGTATACATATAGAAGTATCGGTCGTGATGACCTTCATCAAATGCGGATTCTGAGACCAGAACGCGGCTGCCATTCAGCCTAGGTCCCGAGCGGGAAGGAGCTAATATGCATTTGATTACCTAAAACGGACTGAGTGCCAACTTCTATACTTCGCTATGGGGCCTAGTCATTACTGGCTGTTTACTGCTTTTTCTTAGGTCCCATTCACACTGTCGTTGTAGGGAACATATACACTCACCGGCCACTTTATTAGGTACACCTGTCCAACTGCTCGTTAACACTTAATTTCTAATCAGCCAATCACATGGCGGCAACTCAGTGCATTTAGGCATGTAGACATGGTCAAAACAATCTCCTGCAGTTCAAAACGAGCATCAGTATGGGGAAGAAAGGTGATTTGAGTGCCTTTGAACGTGTCATGGTTGTTGGTGCCAGAAGGGCTGGTCTGAATATTTCAGAAACTGCTGATCTACTGGGATTTTCACGCACAACCATCTCTAGGGTTTACAGAGAATGGTCCGAAAAAGAAAAAACATCCAGTGATCGGCAGTTCTGTGGGCGGAAATGCCTTGTTGATGCCAGAGGTCAGAGGAGAATGGGCAGACTGGTTCGAGCTGATAGAAAGGCAACAGTGACTCAAATCGCCACCTGTTACAAACAAGGTAGGCAGAAGAGCATCTCTGAACGCAAAGCACGTCGAACTTTGAGGCAGATGGGCTACAGCAGCAGAAGACCACACCGGGTGCCACTCTTTTCAGCTAAGAACAGGAAACTGAGGCTGCAATTTGCACAAGCTCATCGAAATTGGACAGTAGAAGATTGGAAAAACATTGCCTGGTCTGATGAGTCTCGATTTCTGCAGCGACATTCGGATGGTAGGGTCAGAATTTGGCATCAACAACATGAAAGCATGGATCCATCCTGCCTTGTATCAACGGTTCAGGCTGGTGGTGGTGGTGTCATGGTGTGGGGAATATTTTCTTGGCACTCTTTGGGCCCCTTGGTACCAATTGAGCATCGTTGCAACGCCACAGCCTACCTGAGTATTGTTGTTGACCATGTCCATCCCTTTATGAGCACAATGTACCCAACATCTGATGGCTACTTTCAGCAGGATAATGCGCCATGTCATAAAGCTGGAATCATCTCAGACTGGTTTCTTGAACATGACAATGAGGTCACTGGACTCAAATGGCCTCCACAGTCACCAGATCTCAATCCAATAGAGCATCTTTGGGATGTGGTGGAACGGGAGATTCGCATCATGGATGTGCAGCCGACAAATCTGCGGCAACTGTGTGATGTCATCATGTCAATATGGACCAAAATCTCTGAGGAGCTTCCAGCACCTTGTTGAATCTATACCACGAAGAATTGAGGCAGTCCTGAAGGCAAAAGGGGGTCCAACCCGTTACTAGCATGGTGTACCTAATAAAGTGGACGGTGAGTGTATATGTCCCCATAGAGTGGTACGGCCCACCAGAGGCCGTGCGCTGAGTACACGCATATGCAAGGCTGGATTAAGGTTGGTGGGGCCCCTGGTTGTCCAGGGACAGGGAATATCAATCACTATATACTGTTCCCCAGCAATAACTATATACAGCCTCCCCAGTATTCACTATATACAGCCCCCAGACATCACTATATACTGTACAGTTCCCAGCAACCACTATATACAGCTCCCTCCAGCAACCACTATATACAGCTCCCTCAGTAATCACTTAATACAGCCCCAGTAATCACTATATACAGTCCCCGAGCAATCACTATATACAGTCCCCGAGTACTCACTAAATACAGTCCTCCAGTAATCCCTATATACAACCCCCAGAAATCACTGTATACAGGTCCCAGTAATCACACTATAATTACTGTATATACCCCCTATAATAACTATATACACCCCCTATAATAACTATATACAGCCCCCCTATAACTATATAAAGTCCTCCTTTAACAACTATATACAGCCTCCCTATAATAAATAACTATATGCAAAGTCCTATAGCTAATATTTACATCCCCCCATGATAAATATATACAGACCTAGGTTAAATAATAAAAATGTACGCACCTTCCATCTTTCTCCCGATGCGCACCGACCTCCTTCCCTTCCATTGCAGAGTCAGGATACTAGTGGATAGCAGATGTAAACAGATGCAGGGAGCCACCATCTTTGTTTATATTTGATTGTCTATGGCAGAGCAGGGGACTAATTGTTCCCTCGCTCTGCCATAGACTGAAGTCGGGGCCCATCGGCAGGATTCGGCCCAGGGAGCCCAGACCCAAATACACTGTTGGCGATTCGGGCAGTCATGCGACCGCCTGAATCGCCCACATTTGGTGGGGGCCCCTTTGAGGGCAAAGTGGTGGGGGCCCCAGGTGCCCACCTGTAGTCCGACCCTGCAGGTATGGCACTGTACCGTGCACAGGGAAAAGATAAAGCACTCACCACCTTCAAAAATCTATAACTTCTTTATTTTTCCACATAAAGAGCTGTGTGATGGCTTATTTTCTGCGTAACAAATTGCACTTCATAGTGACGGCATTGAATATTCCATGCCGTGTACTGGGAAGCGGGAAAAAAATTCCAAATGCAGTGAAAATGGTGAAAAAACACATTTGCAACGTTTTCTTGTGGGCTTGGATGTTACGGCTTTCTCAGTGCTCTTCTGCCTACCTTGGTTGTAAAGGGTGGTGATTTGAGTCACTGTTGCCTTTCTATCAGCTCGAACCAGTCTGCCCATTCTCCTCTGACCACTGACATCAACAAGGCATTTCCACCCACAGAACTGCCGCTCACTGGATGTTTTTTCTTTTTTGGACCATTCTCTGTAAACCCTAGAGATGGTTGTGCATGAAAATCCCAGTAGATCAGCAGTTTCTGAAATACTCAGACCAGCCCTTCTGCCACCAACAACCATGCCACGTTCAAAGGCACTCAAATCGCCTTTCTTCCCCATACTGATGCTCGGTTTGAACTGCAGGAGATTGTCTTGACCATGTCTACATGCCTAAATGCACTGAGTTGCCGCCATGTGATTGGCTGATTAGAAATTAAGTGTTAACGAGCAGTTGGACAGGTGTACCTAATAAAGTGGCCGGTGAGTGTATATATATATATATATATACACAGGGAAAATCATTTATTACTTAGGAGGACAGTGTTATCATGCAAGAGACACTATACTGCAAGTGACTATTGTTAGGGGAGATGTATTTTAGTGTGGGGATGTGCTGCAAGAAAGTGAATACATTTGGGGATCAATTCTATGATAATAATTCACATCCAGGAGAAATTTGCTATGAAGTTCTGGACCATTTGGAGAAGATCATCACCTTAAAGTTGCTAGATACCATCTCTTTCTGTGTTTGATCAGTACTGCAGTAATTGACTAACTTCCGAGTCCGAGGCTAGCTATATCAATTAATGAATTGTGACGATAAATCATAACAAAATTATTATTTTGTGACAGTTTCATGTACTTTTAACATGAAACTACCAATAAATAACATATTTGTTATTAATTCAATAAATAATAATTTTGTGATGAATTATTGGCACAATTCCTTAATTGATCGGAAGGCCGTGTCACAAATGCATCACAGCTGTGTGATGGGCGCACCATCTATTCACACCTTTATATTGTACAAGTTTCATTGACTTGTCAGTACTTGTTTCTTTCTTATCCATATGACCTTACATTGACAGAAGCAATAATCCTGTCAGTGCTGCAGCAAAAGGAGCAAAAGGGGCAGATGAAGCCTTGTGTCCCACTGCACGTGTCTGGCTTACATGAAGTGCGTCCATTCACACCTCACCATGTGTACACACAGTCCACAGAGCTGCCAATGTTCACACCTGAAGCCTTGTAATGGGGAGGACTTTGGCAGGGTATAGAGTAGACCCGTTACAGATCTCATCTCTGAATGACAAGCCCTAAGTATAAGAGGAATGAATGATTGACAGTGACTAGTCTTATTTTTTTTATTATATAATTTATTATATCATTCATTATTGTCATATTAAGCGTTGCTCAATACTGTTATCTTACTTTACTTTTCTGTTCATTAACATGTACAGTCATATTTTGCCTACAGAATATTCCCTGTGTCACCAAAACAGAACATAGCAAAAATTACATCAGTACGACTCGGGCAAGACTTGAGACACCTGTATTTATAATGACTGGAAGCAAAGGTCCCGAGGGACAACCAATCTAAACTTACTAACTCTTATTAACAAAGGTACTAAGAAAAGACTAAGGCTCCTTCCACACTCACGTTGCAAATCATGTCAGAGTCTGATCAGGGTGCGATCAGGGTTTGGTCAGTGAAAAACTGACATTTTGCATCAGAGTTCAATCAGTTTTTAGTCAGAGTTTGTTCAGTGTCTCAGTTTTTCATGCGCATTTTCAATGCAATTTCAATGCGTTTTTCACGCACAGATAATGCGCGTGAAAAGGACTCAGGACTGAGGTCTATCTTCTCTATGGCAATTGATGCGTGAAAAACGCATTGCACTTGCACGTGTCTCAGAGTGCAGTGCGTTTTAGATGCATCTCCATAGACTTATATGTTGTGTTTTTCACGTGCGTGACTTGCGAAAGTAGACCATGCTGAGATTCAAACGCGCGTTAAAAAAAACAGCGCGTGTGTGCGTGAAAAAAATGCAAGTCTGAAAAAGCCCATTGATTACAAAGGGTCAGAGTGCAATACAAGTTCCGCATGTCAAAAGCATGCGCAGAACACGCACGTGAAAAACGCAAGTGTGGAAGGGGCCTAAGACAAATCACATAGACACACAAGCAAGCAATGAAACGTAGACCACAAACACTCGGAATGAACAGAAGGGAAATACAAAATACAGGTATAGGGACACTAGAAACAGTAGGGATACACAAAAGGGAAGGGTATAGGAAAACAGCTAGCATCCCAGTAGCCATGAATAAGAAAAGGTAGTGGCCCCCTAGAGGTGTGTCAGGATCAGTGGATCCTCTGGACCACCGCGGGAGATGGAACTAGCCGACACCTGGGACCGGAGCCCAAGCGGCACCTGGTTTTTACCAGAGCCCGCCGCAAAGCGGGTTGGACTTGCTGCGGCAGGATACCACTAGGTCGTTCCACAGGTGTGACCAGCCCGTGGTGGCAGCCGAGGTCGAGGTACCTTAGCGGATGACAGTCTCGTAGTCAGGTCCAGGCACAGGGTCAGGGCAGGCGGCAGAGATGTAACGTCAAGTCCAAGGTCCAGGCAGGTGGGAACGGGAACACAGGCACACGGAACACAGCAACACGGAGGAACTCGGGTAACACAGGACACAGGAGCGAGAACACACAGGAATACACAGGAACACAGGAATACATGGGAATGCAGGAATACACGGGAACGCAGGAATACACGGGAACGCAGGAATAATCGCTTGGAAGCTTTCTCTAAGGCTATGAGGCACAAAGATCCGGCAAGGGTAACAGGAAGAGGCAGGCTTATGAAGAATTGGGCAATATGGCCAGCGGCAATTAATAGCGCGCTGGCCCTTTAAATTTGGAGAAGGGGACGCGCGCGCACAGCGGAGGGGAGCGAGCCAGGAGCCGGGACGGGTGAGATGCGCTGGTGGCGCGCTGGCGGGGGCTGGGCGGCACGGGTGAGCCCGCGACCCGCGATGTGGGTCGCGGGACCACCCGTGACAGTACCCCCCCCTTCGGCCTCCCCCTCTTCCTAGGCTGGAGGAACCTCTGCAGAAGACTACGATGCAATATGTTGTCCTCTGGCTCCCACGACCTTTCTTCAGGCCCGAACCCCCTCCAGTCAACCAAGAAGAACCGCTTCCCCCTCACCGTCTTCATGTCCAAAATCTCTTTTACCTCATAGGTGTTGGTAGAGTCCGCCACTGGAGTAGGAGGAGGATCTTGCTGGGAGAAGCGATTCAAGATGACAGGCTTGAGCAGGGAGACGTGAAAGGAGTTCGGGATGCGCATGGTGGGAGGAAGGCGCAGCTTATAGGCCACAGGGTTAATACGCTTCAGCACCTCAAATGGACCCAGATAGCGAGGGCCAAGCTTGTAGCTGGGAATTTTCAACCGGACATATTTTGAAGACAGCCACACTTTATCCCCTGGAGAGAAGATGGGAGGAGACCTGCGTTTTTTATCGGCCTGAGTCTTGGTGCGGGCAGACACCTGAAGCAGGGACTGACGAGTCTGTTCCCAAATAGCTTTAAGGTCCGTTACCAACTCTTCCACAGCAGGAACATCATCAGACACGGAGAGAGGTAGGGGTGGACGTGGTCTTCCATATAGAACAAAGAAGGGTGATGCACCAGCAGACTCCGAATCCAGGGAGTTATATGAGAACTCTGCCCAAGGTAGCAAAGTGGACCAGTTATCCTGAGACAAAGTGACGCAGGTAACAGCCCAAAGTCTGGTTAACTCTTTCAACCTGTCCATTAGACTGAGGATGGTACGCAGAATAGAAGTCCAGTTTTATCTGCAGTTGATTACACAGAGCTCGCCAGAAGCGGGAGACAAACTGGACCCCTCGGTCCGAGACGATGTGCAATGGAAGTCCATGTAGGCGAAAGATGTGGGTGAAGAACTGGCTGGCAAGGTGTGGAGCAGACGGCAGGCCTGGCAGAGGAACAAAATGAGACATTTTGGAAAAGCGGTCGGTTATCACCCAGATAACGGTATTGCCAGATGATGGTGGCAGATCTGTAATAAAGTCCATAGCCACGTGAGACCACGGGCAGGTAGGCACGGGTAACGGTAACAGAATACCAGCTGGTTTTTGTCGTGAGGGCTTATTACGAGCTCAAGACCCCACAAATCCCGTCCTTGACCAAATCAGGCCACCAATAGAATCGTGAAATTAGGGCCACAGAGCGCTGCACCCCAGGGTGCCCAGCCACACGAGAAGAATGTCCCCAGGTCAGAACCCTCTTTCGAAGTCCAGGTCGCACATAAGTCTTGCCGGGAGGTAATTGCCGGAGGTCCACCGGCGCTGCCAGCACAAGTCTCTCAGGAGGAACGATGTATCTCGGGGCACAGTCCTCCCCTATAACATTCGAAGCACGGGACAAGGCGTCAGCCTTGATGTTTTTCTCGGCAGGGCGAAAATGGATTTGGAAGTCAAAACGGGAAAAGAAAAGAGACGTGGGTTCAACTGCTGAGCCGACTGTAGGTATTGGAGGTTCTTGTGGTCAGTGTAGATGCTGACTGGAAATCTGGCTCCCTCCAACAGATGACGCCACTCCTCCAAGGCAAGCTTGATGGCCAGAAGCTCACGATCTCCAATAGAATAATTCCTCTCTGCGGGGGAGAACATTTTGGAGAAAAAGCCGCAAGATAGAGTTCGGCCCCTCGGACCGCTCCAGCTCCTACGGAGGAGGCATCGACCTCCACAAAAAATGGCTTCTCGGTATCTGGTCCGGTAAGGACAGATGCAGAAGAAAAAGCAGACTTTAGTCTCGTGAAGGCCTCGTCAGCCGCTGGGGGCCAGGCACGAGAATTGACACCTTTCTTCGTTAGCGCCACCATAGGAGCTACCAAAGTCGAGGAGTGAGGAATGAATTGTCTATAATAATTTGCGAAGCCCAGGAATCTTTGAATAGCCCGCAGTCCCACTGGGCATAGCCACTGAAGAACCGCAGATAACTTGTCAGGATCCATCTGCAAGCCTTTATCAGAAATAATGTAGCCGAGGAATGGAAGACTTTTTTGATGAAACAGGCACTTATCCAGTTTGGCGTAGAGATGGTTGGCCCTGAGGCGGCTGAGCACTTGCCGTACATGGGAATGGTGGGACTCGATTTCAGCAGAATACACAAGGATGTCATCCAGGTAAACCACAACACAATAAGTCCCTGAAGATATCGTTGACAAACTCTTGGAAAACGTCCGAAAGGCATAACTAAATATTCAAAATGCCCATCACGGGTGTTAAAGGCGGTCTTCCACTCGTCGCCCCTCCTGATGCGGATAAGATTGTAGGCCGCACGAAGATCCAGCTTGGTAAAGACTCTTGCACCCCGTAGGCGATCAAACAGCTCCGTGACAAGGTGGAATCCCAACAGATTCAACCATCTATTCAGGCTCCAAACCCCTGGGAGTTTCGGAAGTCTATCCATATAGTCTATAACTTGAAATTTGGAAATCCACCATGCGGTCCACGGCTTTGATCTCCTCCATTCACATAATATATTTTTTAAAGTGTTTATTTATGTATTTTTAACCTTTTTTTTTGAAGAACAATACCGCTAACCACACCACCAACACACACTCACATCATGCACACAAACAAAACACCATCCATTCGCTCCCCCCTACATTCCCAATATCACTAAAGACAATGGGGCTTATTTACTAAGGGTCCCCTGATCACATTTCTGTTGGACTTCCCAACGTTTTCGGGATTTGCGCCGCTAGCACAGGTATTTAACAGGGTATTGTGTCGCACGCGATCGGATTTTGTCGCAGTTGCGCTGGCTTTCATGCGACAGAAATCAGGGGCGTGCTGTCAGACAATCCGATTGATTTGGACTGAGAGCGGGATTTAAGATTCAATTTGTGTTGCAAGACAATGCACTTACATATACCAGGAAGAAGAAGGTGAACTCCGGCTGACCTGAGCGGGGAAGCGACACATGCAGGATATCGGGCACACGATCTTCGTGAATCGCGGCAGATGACAGTGGTGCTGCACCACCTCGCCCAAATTAGGTCAAATTTTTACGGACAACCTCTGTGTATATAGACTGTACGATAGTGACGTACAAACTTGCTTATCAATAGGATCCACCGCTTTAAGGTGGAGCTGTCTTGCTCCTTCCATGACATTACAGCTACCTTACGAGCAAGTACATGGCAAGTATGCAAAAGATCTTTTCATAATGACCATGATAAGAAAAAACTTTTGTGGACAAAACCCGGGGCATATCAAAATGAGAATGTAGAATTTCCATAACTCCAGCCCAGAATGGCTGAACCCTGTGGCAGGACCATACACAATGGGGCAGATTTACTTACCCGGCCCATTCACGATCCAGCGGCGCATTCTCTGCAGTGGATTCAGGTCCGGCCGGGATTCACTAAGGCAGTTCCTCCGCCGTCCACCAGATGTCGCTGCTGCGCTGAAGTCCGCCGAGGCCCGCTGGAATGCCCTGAAATTCACCGGCCTATACCTGGTAAAGGTAAGTGCAATTTTCGCGACACATTTTTAAAAAAAATGCGGCGCTTTTTCCGATTTCCGTCGCGTGCCGGCGCCGATGCGGCAAAACCCGATCGTGTGCGCCAAAATTCCGGGGCAATACAGGAAAATCGGCGCAAATCGGAAATATTCGGGTAACACGTTGGGAAAACGCGAATCGGGCCCTTAGTAAATGAGCCCCAATGAATAAAGGAACCGCTAGCAGCCTGACAGTGGAAGCAAGTGTCACTATCCATAACACCCATGCAGTGAAGTTTTTCAGGGGTATAGTAGATACAATGTAGATACTTTGTCTGAATCAGGAAGTGCCTTGCACTCGCCACAATTTCAAAGAAGGATAATTCAACTTCTTTCCATTCCTCGTCCGAGAGGTCTGAAATATCTTCCCTCCAATGCAATAGGGCAGTGGTGGCGAACCTATGGCACTGGTGCCGGAAGTGGCACTCGGAGCCCTTTCTGTGGGCACTCAGGCCATCACCCGAGAGGACTCCAGGTATCTTCCTGCAGTCCCAGACAGCCCAGGACTTGCTGTGCATAGAGCTATTGTAAAATGACAGCTCTACCTGGGACTACTCGAGGAGTGGGAAGGTGTTGTGACTGAGAAGGGAGTATAAATCACAAGTAACATTTCTGTGTTGGCACTTTGCGATAAATAAGTGGGTCTTGGTTGTAGTTTGGGCACTCGGTCTCTAAAAGGTTCGCCATCACTGCAATAGGGCCTTATTAAAAGGCCTACTACCGTGGATTGGGTGCACAGGATTGGGTGAGTGGTCTAGAGAGCATATAGTAGTTTCTCCAGGAAAGTTAAATCTACCGTCAGGCTGAGGGAACTGAATTGCGCCTGAAAGGCATGGCGCAGCTGGAGATAGTGGAAGGAGCAATTGTCGGTTGGCTAAATTGCTCACTTAGTTCAGTAAAAGAGAGAAACTCAGAAGTTTTGGACAGGAGCTGGCCAAAGAATTTAATCCCCGCACCACCCCACATGGTCCATCGAGGCAAGGAGATGAAGTGGACCAGCCATGGGTTCAGCCATAGAGGCGTTCTAGGGCAGTGGTGGCGAACCTATGGCCAGAGGCGGCACTCAGAGCCCTTTTTGTGGGCACCTGGGCCATCGCCCCAGTACAACAGACAAGACTCAAAGAATCTTCCTGCAGTTCCAAGCAACTTAAAAGATGCTGCTTTCAGTCATATTTTGAAAATGACTTCGCTACTTGAGACTGTAGGAAGAGAGAGAATTAGATAAGGTCGAATTATTTTTGGAGGACCTCGAGCTGGCCCCACGATTCTCTGTGTAGAGAGGGAAACTGGAAAGAAGTTAAAATGATGAAAATTTTCCATCTTTCTACTGTGTTGCTGTTCTTAGAGGCCAATATGCTTGAAAGTTGTTGAACAGGGAGCAATAAGTTATTGCTTTTTTGGTTGGCACCTCGCGATAAATAAGCAGGGTTTTGGGTTGCAGTTTGGGCACTTGGCCTCTAAAAGGTTTACCATCACTGTTCTAGGGGATGGAGGGGCAGGAGCAGTGGTCCGGACCATCCCTTGAGCATGTTGCCAGTTTACTGCAACCACTCTCAGCGGGATGTGAACAGATGTAGAAGACTTGTATCTATACAGTAGTTTCATACGAGCCCAGGAGGGCCCCAGTCAGTGCAGTGGCAGCATTTGATACATCAATGTCTTTCCACAACCGGGCGTATACTAACTGGGAAGCCAAGTAGTACATATACATTTCTGAAGCTGCCATACCCCCCTCTCCTTAGGTGCCTGTAGCAGTTCAAGGTTAAAATGAGGGGATCCACCCTGCCAGTAAAATGTGCAAAGCATGCTCTAAATGTGCTTAAGTAGACTCTTAGGAAGTAGGACTGGACATACATGAAAAAGATACAAGAACTTGGGGAGGAATATAATTTTAAATATATTGATAAGTTCTAATAAGGATAGTGGGAGAGAAGTCCAACTGCGTAAGCGGGATTACGTTTAAGTCATGAGAGGCTCAAGCAGTGGCGTAACTAGGAGAGGCTGGGCCCCACAGCAGATTTCTGCATGGGGCCCCCCTTCACCTTAAAATATATATATACATATTTGTAAAATCACACACATTTATATACTTATACACACGTATAAAGTTTTACTCTCATACACACATTAATACACTCTTACAGAGGACCTGTAGTATATACACATCATACATCATTTACACACAGATACGTACACACATACAGCATATACACATTATACATCATTTACACACAGATACATACACACATACAGCATATACACATCATACATCATTTACACACAGATACATACACACATACAGTATATACACACTCAGCATATACCTAAACAAACATACAGTATATACACCTCATACATCATTTACACACACATATACACACACACATATAGTATATACACATCATACATCATTTACACACACAGATACATACACACATACAGTATATACACATCATACATCATTTACACGCAGATACAGACACACATACAGTATATACACATCATACATCATTTACACACACAGATACATACACACATATAGTATATACACATCATACATCATTTACACACACAGATACAGACACACATATAGTATATACACATCATACATCATTTACACGCAGATACAGACACACATACAGTATATACACATCATACATCATTTACACACACAGATACAGACACACATACAGTATATACACATCATACATCATTTACTCACACAGATACAGACACACATACAGTATATACACCTCATACATCATTTACACACACATATACATACACACATATAGTATATACACATCATACATCATTTACACACACAGATACATACACACATATAGTATATACACCTCATGCATCATTTACACGCAGATACAGACACACATACAGTATATACACATCATACATCATTTACACGCAAATACAGACACACATATAGTATATACACATCATACATCATTTACACACACAGATACATACACACATATAGTATATACACATCATACATCATTTACACACACAGATACATACACACATACAGTATATACACATCATACATCATTTACACGCAGATACAGACACACATACAGTATATACACATCATACATCATTTACACGCAGATACGGACAGACATATAGTATATACACATCATACATCATTTACACACACAGATACATACACACATATAGTATATGCACATCATACATAATTTACATACACATATACAGCATATACATACACACACTTACAAATATACTTACCAGAAGATGTTTCCTCTCTGCAGCCTCCTCTGATGATAGTTTGTGCTGCTCGGGAACTCCCTCCTCCTGGAGCCTGGTCTCTCTGCTCCTCACTCCCCGGGAGCCCATAGCTCTCTGCCCGGCCTGTGCTGCCTGCTGTCTCCCTGGGGCTGCTGCTTCCTCGAGGCCACAGAGGCTCAGCAGCACTGTATCTATACAGTAGAGCAGGGATCTGTGTCCATACAGTGCAGCAGGGAGCAGCCCGGGCATCGCTGCTGCTGTATGAGCACTGGCCAGGAGAACAGTACTCTAGGGAGAAGAGCCGGCTGGAGGAACTCACGGGACTTTCAGGGTAAGGACCTCCGGACCTGTGCCAATGTATGTGGCTATCATCCACCTCTGCCTGAGGCTAGAGGTGGCGCACTCCCTTCTCCTCTCTTTGGTGGATCCCAAATTGAAGTTGTGGCACAGTCAGGCAAGGGAGCGCGGGCCCCTGGACCTCCCGGGCCCCGTAGCAACCGCTACAGCTGCTACTGCTGTAGTTACGCCACTGGGCTCAAGGTTAAGCTCTGGATAGGCATGGACATCTCTAGAGACTCGAACACGAATACTTAAAACTAGAGACCACCTGCAGAGGGACCGGGAATGAGATGGTTGATATGTTCACTTCAGACAAAGGAAATAACACAGATTTGTCCCAGTTAACCCAGAGCCCTGAGAAGGAGCCAAACCTTTCAATCAAAGATAATAGAGATAGTCCTAATAGAGAAGACCTCACATCTTGTAAATATACAATACCATCATTTGCGTACAGTGACACCTTTTCAACTATAGAACCACGAATGTCAGCAGATTTACGGGCAGGGGGCTCTATAGCAAGGGCAAATAGGAGAGGGTAAAATGGGCAACCTTGCCTTGTGCCACTCCCCATAGAAAATGACTCAGAGATGTCCAGATTTGTTCTGACCCTGGTTTTGGGCTTATGGTATAATAGTTTCACTAAAGCAGTGAATCTGGGGCCAAATCCTATCTTTGATAACAGGAGCCATAAGTAGGGCCATTCAACAGAGTCAAATGCCTTACAGGTAACACAAGGCCAGGATCAATAACATCAGCCGCTATATTTAAGAATAGTCTTTGAATGTTGATGTCAGTACATTTCCCAGGCATAAAGCCTGCCTGGTCAGGATGTATCAGGGAAGTGATCACTTTATTCAACCTTGTGGCCAGAATTTTTGCAAGGATTTTGACATCCGGGTTTAAAAGGGAAATTGGGCGATATGAAGCGGGGAGAAGAGGGTCCTTTCCTGGCTTAAGCAGGACCACAATTAGGGCCTGCCACATCAAGTCCGGAAGAGAGCCCCCCTCCAAGGCTACAGTAAAGAGGTTAACCAGGTGAGGGATCAGAATGGCACTGTTATCTTTATACCACTCTCCCCCAACCAAAGTCTTACCTAGGGGAAGAGAGTTCCACCTTCTCCGCCGAAACAGTTCAGAGGATTGTGAGGGGAACAAACTCCATAATGGGAGATTACCAAAGAAAAGCTCCATATCGACGGAAGAGGCGGAAGACCTGAAACTATACATGGAGGAGTAGAAATCTTTAGATACAATATTGACATCCTTAGGGGAAGATACCAGTACATCAGCAGCATTGATAATTGAGGGGCCTGAGGCGCAGGGACGTTCAGCACAGGACACATAGGCAAGCAGCTTCCCATTCTTAATCCTGAATTTAAAGACAGAAGCCTCAGTGGCAATTAAACGTTTCCTAGCCTGCTCCTTTGCAAGATCCAGGTGCTCCCTTTGACTGTGCGCCCATTGTCGTTTGTTGTCCTGACTGGGGTCTCCTAGATATCTCCTCTCAGCCTCTCCCAAAACCCTAGTCAAGTCCACCTCCTGCTGTCTGTGACTCCTCTGACTCGCCACTCCCGAGATGAAAGTCCCTCGGACACTTGATTTATATGAGTCCCATGCAGCTAGGGCATCAGGGTGAGCAAAATTGTAATTCCAAAATTCTAAGTGTGTGGTATGCACGACTTCCTTGACTACCGGGGAAGTCAGCCTTGCCGGGTGTAACAGCCATAAACAGGAATCTGTTGGAGGACCAATCAATAGAGTCAGAAGTAGGGCAGAATGGTGGGAGGCACTATGAGGGCCGTAGGAGACTGAATCAAAAGCAGAGAGAAGATCAGGTGAAACAAAGGCAAGATCAATCCGTGAGAACCTCTTGTGGACTACAGAGTAAAAGGAAAACTAAAGCAAGGCATTAAAGTCTCCTAAACACACCACTGGACCCGGAGGCATAGCAGCTAATTTATTGGAAACTAGGTTTAGCAACGCCGGATCCATTGGTGGAGGGACATATACGGACAAGTATGGAGACACCCCTAGCATAGACAGAGTATGAGGAGTGGTATCCCCTCGCAATCCAAGCCCGCTTCAAAGCAAGTACCTTCTGTCCAGTCAAATGAGTCTCCTGAATGCAAATTATATGTGGTGACTGCTTCTTAATAGAGTCTAGTATTAAGGCCTGCTTTAATTTAGAATTGAGACCCTGTACATTCCAACTTAATATCTTTAGTTGAGTCTTATTAATGGAAGGGGTAGGGAAAGATGAAGGATACCAGTATCCATATATTTGTGGAACACGAGGGGGGGGAGCCACTATCATCCATCCATCCATTCACACATACAAGCCAGACAAACACCATACTAGTTGCTATTAGCGCAGAACAAGCACTAAGAATAAGTCAATACCCCAACTAACAAACCCCCTGTCTAACCTACAACGGTGGAGCCTGAAACAATTAACTAGTACAGGAGAGTGGTCACTAGCTAAGACAGAGCAATATCAGCCTGTCCCAGGACCCCAATTAATTGACACAATGTAAATATATATCTATTTAGGCAGCATTTAGAAGGGAAAGGGGGGGGGGGTTAGAGGTAAGGGGGGGGGGAGAGGGGATAGAGGGGGTAGTGGGAGAGAGTTATTTGGTAAAGAACATTAATTAACATTAGGTACAGCTGCTACCTTAGTGGGAGGCCACACAAGAACAACTCCAATACATCAGATCACCATCCTCCGCCATCAGATCAATTTAGTCCGGAGGATGGTGGGCTGCAGCGGTTCGGAGAGCCACATCCATCCAGTTCAGTGCCTCTGCGGGAGAGGTGAAGTCTGGAGATTTGGTCATCTGGAGATCAACAACTCGCAACCTGGCTAGGTACAGCATAGAATATTTATAAACCTTTTCACAGAGACGTTGACGGACCTCTGTGAAATGTGTGCGTTATTTCCGTACTGCGGCTGAGAAGTCCAGAAAAAAGGATACTCTGCTGCCACTGTGTAGGAGTTCTCCTTTAGTGCGGACCGCCCGCAGGATAGCATCTCTGTCTCTAAATTGTAAAAGACCGGCAAGAAAGGGTCGAGGCGGACTTTCCTGAGGCACAGGACGGGCTGGGAAACGATGAGTAAAGAATGGGGAGAAGGTATCAGCCGGCAGAAGCTCTCGGAGCCAGCTTTCAATGAAGGATACAGGATCAACGCCTTCTACTTTTTCAGGCAATCCCACAATTCTAATATTGTTGCGCCGTAGGCGGTTTTTAAAGTTGTCCGCCCCTTCAATGGATGTTTTTGTTTGTTGCTGAAGATCTCTAATTTGTGCCGGCATAGGTCTCTGCACATCCTCCTCTTCCGAGACGCTGTTCTCCGCCTCCGTTATCCTTTCCTTGGCTTTGTGCACATAATGCCGAAGTCAAACAAAGTCCTGCTGGAGCTCATCTACAAGGATTGGCATGAATTGAAAGCCGACAGAAATTTTAAATCTAGCACAGCAGAAGGATCCGGAGGGTCATCAGGGTTAGTCGGAGAGCCCGGCTGTGGGGGACTCCGGGAGCCCTCAAACATAGAAGGACAGGAGTCCAAGGATCTTGTAGGTGAGCAGGGCTGTGCACTTGAGAACCTCTCCAACTTTTGAGCGGCATGGGGTTGTATCTGTGCCAATACTGTCTGCAATGTGGTGGAGGTTTGAGAATCCAAGGGGTCAAGAGACTGGAAAGGGGGGTCTCCAGGGGCAGATTCATCATCAAAGGGTGAAGCTGAAGCACCGCTCGCCAGTTTCTGTTTAGCATTCTTACGTCTATTACCCATGGCAGAAAGAGACCCAGGTCAGAGACAGTGACACAGTAGAAACAACAGGATAGTCTACAGGTAATATGGTAATGTTCAGGTGGATATATACAGATAGAGACTAGAAGATGCACCCACTTTCACTTGTTAGATAAATTATCCAGGCCTAGGGCAAAAGTAGCACAGGGATCCCAGAACCCTTGTGATGCAGTCCAGCAACAGGGAGAATAAACTGCGGAGGTATGGGGCTTGGAGATATGGGGCCTATGTAGAGCCCCAGAGCCACCCACGTGACAAACAAGGGCCTCAATCTCCAGCAGGGAGTTGAATTCAAACAGGGGCACCACCAGAATGATCAGAGGCCGGGCGGCACCAGTCTTACGGAGCGACACAGGTGGTGGTGGTGTCCGGGGCCGCAGACCCTCTGCTCCACTGCCAAGAGTGTAATAGGGGGCTGGCAAGGCTCACCACTCTGCCGCAACAGCCCTTGCATCTGTTGGAGATGTCAGCAGTGCAGCCCTGGGAGACCGGAAGTCACCGTGGCACGCCGGAGAGTCAAGGAATGGCCCACCAGTCATAGAGGACCCACCGGGGAGTAATCCGCAGACACCCAAAGCAGGGTTGCGGCACCAACCAGCCAGCTCATGGGAGGAGTTGGTGTCAGATCACACGTACGCCCGGGACAAGTGTTTGCTACAATTTAGTTTTTTCACAAGTTTTCCAACCAACAAAGAATGGAGAGGTCTGTGATTTTTATCATAGGTATACTTCCTGTGAGAGACAAAATCTAAAAGATATTCAGAAAATTACATTGTATGATTTTTAAATAACTTATTTGCATTTTATTGCATGAAACAAGTATTTAACCAACCACAAAGAATTCTAGCTCTCTCATGTCTGCACTCTGCACTTTCAACCTGTATTAAGTGCATAGTTACATACCTGACACCCCCTCTGTTATAGAGGAAGATGACCTCATGCAGGAGGCGCAAACAATTAACAGCCTTGATCGCTGGACATTGCGTCCTTGTGCTTCAAGCTTCTTTTTCTAACTCTTTTTTTTCAGAGATCCTGGCAAGATCCTGGCAAGAGTTTTTGGACCCTCTGGACCACCGAAGGAGGTGAAGAAGCTAGCCGTAAACCAGGACCGGAGTCAAAGTGGCACCTGGTCTTCGCCAGAGCCCACCGCAAAGTGGGATGGTCTTGCTGCAGCGGAGTGTCACCAGGTCGTTCCACGGGTTCGACTAGGCCCGCCATGGCAGCCAAGGTAGCAATGTAGGAACAGTCCGAGCGTGGGGGAACAACAGGAATACAATGCTGGAAGGAACCCTGAAACCTCTCAGCAGGGACACGGAGCTGGCAGGAGTGGAAGAACAGACCACAGGAATGGCAGGACGTCAGGATGGCAGGACCTCAGAAGCCACAGGACCAAACGAACACCACGGGGATGCCACAGGAACGCCACAGGGTTGCTACAGGGATACAGGAACGCCACAGAGAACTCAGCAACACGGAGGAACACCAGAAATGCTGGAGACACGGAGGAACCTTGGGAAGCCAGGAACATGGAGGAACACTGGAAATGTTGGAGACACAGAGGAACCTTTGGAAGCCAGGAACACAGAGGAACACTGGTAACACAAGAGACACCAGGAGCGTATGGGAATGCTGGGTACAAACAGGAGGCTTTCACTTCAGGGGGAATGGTTAGAAGATCCAGTGAGGAATGCTGGGAGCCGCCGCATTATAAGGTGGAGCTGGATAGCCAGCGCCAATCAGGAGAACAGTGGCCCTTCAAATCTTAAAGAGCCAGCGAGCAGGTAAGCCCACAGCCTAGTCAGGCAGCAGGATCGCGGCCTAGACGGGACCGGAGCAGAGCCAGGAGCCAGGAGAGGTAAGTCCGAGGATCGCGGGTACGGCCGTGACACTATGGGGCAGATTTATCAAGTGTCTGAAAATCAGAATATTTCTACTTGCAAATGGCAACCAATCAGCTTTCAATGGCAGCTCAGCTTTCAATTTAACAGTGCTCATGAATATTTTAAAGGGGAGCTGTGACTGGTTGCCATGGGCAACTAGAAATATTCTGACTTTCAGACACTTGATAATTCTGCCCCTATATGTCGCGTCTTAAAGTATGAAGCTCAGGGCTGAGTCTCCTCCATACAAGGGGCGTGGGCCGCTGACCATATTTGCTTTGATTGTTGCTCTCCATGACGTCATGGGGGGAGCGGCAATCAGTTGCCATGGCAGCCTTGAATCTTTACAAGATCCCAGGACCATTCATTGCTGCAGGTCTATAACCGTGTGCCACACTCTGCAGACCCTATTCTGCTACACAGTAGTATTGTAGTTTAAAGTTTAAAGTACCCAAGGGCTTTAAAAAGGAAAAGGGAAAAAAATATATGTGTAAAAAAAAAGAAAAACAAATCACCCCCCTAGAACGATTAAAGAAAAAAATCAATAAAATCATATAGATGTTAGGAATCTTTGTGTCCCAAAAGTCCTAACCTATCAAAATATAAAAACAGTTATTCCTGGCAGAAAATAATGGAAAACATGGCCCAAATGTCATTTCTGTTCACCAAATCATGAAACAGTTATTGAAGAATAAAAAAAAATTTTGCATTTTTTCACAGAGAAGATTTTAATTTTTCAAAATGTATTAACCCTTTAACGACCTGGCCCTTTTTTGGTTTTTCATTTCCATTTTTCACTTCCGACCTTTTAAAATCTATAACTTTTTTATTTTTACATGTAAAGAGCTCTGTGATGGCTTGTTTTCTGTGTAATGAATTGCATTCACAGTGATGTTATTTAATATTCCATGCCGTGTACTGGGAAGCAGGAAATAAAAATCCCAAATGCAGTAAAATGGTGAAAAAACGCATTTGCACCATTTTCTTGTAGGCTTGGATTTTATGGCTTTTACTGTGCACCACAAATAACATGTCTATTTTATTCTTTGGGTCAGTACGATCATGGGGATCTTTATTATACTTTTGTGTATGGAGCTGTCAGTGATGTCTTTTTTGTACTTTTTGATGATGTTTTCTATGCTACCATTTTTAGGACTGTACAACCTTTTGATCACTTTTTAGAGAATTTTATATTTTGGGCGCTATTTTCCATTACGGGGTTCAACGCTGTGAAAAACATTTATTATATTTTGATAGATAGGGAAGTTTCGGATGTGGCGATACCTAATGTGTTTATGATTTTTACTGTTTATTTATATTTATATGACTTCGAGGGAAAGGGGGGGTGACTTGAATTTTTAGCTTTTTTATTATAATTTTTTTAAAACTTTTTTTTAATTTTTATTTTTATTAATTTTCAGACCCCCTAGGGTACTTTACCCTTAGGTTGTTTGATTGATCCTACCATAAACTGTCATACTACAGTATGAGAGTATATGCTGTATACAGTGATTGCTGGGGGGCTCTATACATGGATTGCTGTGGGAGCTGTTTATAGTGGTTGCTGGGGGAGCTGTATATAGTGGTTGCTGGAGTGCTGTATACAGTGATTGCTGGGGGAGCTGTATACAGTGATTACTCAGGGCTGTTTAAAGTGATTGCTGGGGGCTGAATACAGTGATTGCTAGGGAAGCTGTATATAGTGGTTGCTGGGGGGGGGGCTGTATACAGTGGTGGATGGGGGGGCTGTATATAGTGTTTTGCCATTTGGAATTTATTTCCTGTTTTCCACTGCTCGGCAATGAATATTAACTGTTACATTAACCCTTTTTAAAATAGTAAGGAAACCTGACGGAAATGCGGTGTGCGGACCCTTAGTAAATGTGCCCCTATACGTTTTTTTTTCAAATATTCATGGGTGGAAAAATGGGTGGAAAAATGGGGAAAAAGTTTCGATTTGGATATTTAGGCACTATTTCCCATTATGGTATTCATGGCCGGGAATAATCTTTTTTATATTTCGATAGAACGGACATTTTGACAAACAACATGTTTATGATTTTTACTGTTTATTTCTTTTTATAGGGGGGTGATTTAAACTTTTATTTATTTCTTTAACACTTTTTTTTTTTTACTATTTTTTCAGACCAGCCAGGGTACTTTAACCCTGAAGGGTCTGATTGCTAAAACTATATACTGCAATACTACTGTATTGCAGTGCCGTATATACTACGATATATACTACTACTAGTATAAGCAAAGACCCCTAATTTTAACACAAAAACTGGGAAAACCTATTGACTTGAGTATAAGCCGAGGGTGGGAAATGCATTGGTCACTGCCCCGCCAGTACATAGCTAGCCAGCCCCCTGTAGTATATAGCCTGCCTGGTAATCTGGTAGCTTGGTAACCTTGACCTGGTAAGCTAAGTGCCATGGTTGAGGCAGTAACAGGCGGGTGTCAGCTGTATTATACAGCGAATACCATCTGTGTATGAAGAGAGCACAGCCTGTGAGCACTCTCCATACAACCCCCGAAGCACCAGGACGTAATAGTACATCCTGGTGCACGTAGCTGTTAAATATCATCACCAAGAGTACAATTTTCTACACAGAAAACAAGCCCTGTTTGCCGCTCTGTATGCAGAAAAATAAAAAAGTTATAGATTTTTGAAGGTGGGGAGTGAAAAAATGGAAACACAAAAACAAAAAAAGGACCAACTTATTAAGGGTCCTCCTTACCCAGTGAAACCTTTAGGCCACTTTTATGTTTAGTCGGTGTTCCACAGGGCTGCTGTGTGACCAGAATCAAGGTCTAAGCAACGCTGCCCTCTTGTGTTATAGAGTGAGCAGTTTGGATTGGATGCAGGTGCTCCCAGCAGATCATGCATGGCCTTTAAGACTCTGTATGCATGTAAAGAAGTCAGACAAAGTCTGTCTCCTTAACCACTTGCCGCTGTGTAGAGCTGAACCAGCACTGTGAAGGGTGGGGTGTCAGCAGTAAGCTACCACCAACATCCCCATGTAACAACGTGCGCGGTAGGAGCAAGCTCTGATCGTGGGTGTTAACCCTGTAAATGCTGGGGTCAGCGTGACCAAGGCATTTAAATGGCTGCAGGGAGATTCTCTGCTTGATCGGCGCCCCCTGCAGCATTTTCAGGGGGTGCTGATTGTTGCTATGGCAATAGGCGACAAGAGGTTTTAGCACATAGACAGAGAGGAACCTAATGGAATAGAGAGTCAGGTCAGGCTCTAATATGGAAGACAAACACCTAAGAGAGGTAGCTCAGAGAGAGGAGGGGAAAAACAGCAGGTATGGGATACCGCAGATGGATGCAGTGGGATGTATGCATGGTGTGAACTACCCTACCCCAATCCTAAATTTTCCCCTACCCTACTAATACCCACTGTTTGAAAGCTGACCAGAATGAAAGACTCTAATACTAATCAAAGCATCCTGAAAGGAATGTGATAGATCAACAAGCCAAAACAGATTAACCTCCAGATCTCTGATAATTTTAGACAACCATATCGGGTCAGAAACATCGTTCATTCACACATTTTTTGTCTTTTCACTCTATATTTTTAAATGCATGAGAATTAAAAGTTAAATTTTAAATAGCAAAAAAAGGGTTTAAGCGGCCGAGTAACTAAAGTAACTAAACCCAGCTCACCAATGGTTCAATGAAAACAAACACATAGGAGATGGAGATTTATCAATTTGTCTATGACAGAATTCTGGAGTAATTTCATAATGTTGTGGGTCACATTGATTGAGGGTTTTAGACCATTTTCAGGGAAGTTTCTAATTCGACAGAAAAGAGGGCCCGGGCTAGACCAGGCACCAGAAAACTCAGTCTGAGCGCCAGAATATTCTGAAGTAAACTAGACCAACTAATATCTGATCTACAGTATGACTGTTTGAAACTACTCCAGATAAATACTCCAGCATGATTTCTCTTGCACAGTATAAGGCTACATGCACTACCGTAGCACGGCGGGCACACAGCAGCGTGCGGGCGGAGGAGGAGGTAGCGCTGCTCACTCCCGCCCCTCTCAATAGGAACATATGGCGCACTGAGCCGTAACACGGGAAAAGATAGGACATTTTTTCCAGGCTGCAGAGCGTTACAGTCCCGCTCTTGTGCTGCACCGTACGGTGCCGTGAGCCCATAGAAGTGTATGGGGGACGTATATCGTCCGTATATACATTGGCCGTATATACGTCCCCCATAAATGTGTGTGAATGTAGCCTAAGACTGTAGATTCTAACTCTATTCACCAACACTTTATTAAATTTCCCCCATCATGTATTTGCCTGTTTTTTTTTATGTTGAAAGCAAAAAACTTGTTGTTACTTAGGCCGGCGCCACGCGTGGCGCTTTTGTCTGAGCTTGCAGACGCAAACGCAGACAAAGTCGCGCCCACCGGGGCGGGCCTCGGGACGATCGCATCAGCGTTTCTATGGAAACGCCTGCGATTGGGAACGAGCCACCGGTGTTTTGCGTTAATTTAACGCGAAACACAGGCGACTCGTTCCCGATCGCAGGCGTTTCCATAGAAACGCCGATGCGATCGGCCCGAGGCCCGCCCCGGTGGGAGCGACTTTGTCTGCGTTTGCGTCTGCAAGCGTAGACAAAGCGACACGTGTGGCGCCGGCCTTAGGCCTTATTCAGGCGGCCGATTGTGGGGATGTATATCGGCTGCAGATTTGTGGCAGCATATACGTCTCCATAGACGCCAATGGCGGCGGTACAGTGCCACACATGAAAATATAGAGCATGCTCAATCTTTCCCCGTGTCTGCGGCTGTGCCATGCTGTTTTCTATGAAGGGAGGAGGGGTCACCTTCGCCTTTTCTCCAGCGCACGTTGGCATGCCCGCCCAGGGGGCATACCACCGTGTGAATGCACCCTTATATAGACTGTACTGCATATAACTTACACATATACATTTTCCAGATGCATTTGACTAGGTTTCAAAGCACAATGCAAAAGCATCATGTGAACCTAGCCTTAGAAGACTTTAGTTGTGGTATTGTATGATTATTAATTTATTTTTAACAAATACTACATTAAGAGTTTTTTTTAAAACAAATAGCGAATATATTGTAGAGGAAATGGTAAATAGGCCTATAATTGCTATTGTTGGCAAATTTGGAATAAGTGGTTTGAAAAATAACCAAAGCATAACATTTTTTTCACAGCAGACTATACTTTTGTATATCCACATGGAGGCACTGTTGTACTGCTTCTGTCGTTCTGTCTCTTCAATGTCCTTAATGATTACCTGAATGTTATGTCAAGTTGTAACTTATTCAGCGAGAAGTTTGCTGAAATGTTAAAGGACAGTATATTCTGTTTGTGACTATTTGATGTTTATGTTCAAAGAAAAATATTCTATCAAAGAAGAATATATACAAAGAAGCAAAAAACCAACAAATCTTCGCTCATAGGAAAAATAATAGAGCGTACAGCATGCAGAATTTGTTCTTTGGCCTTGTGTGAAAAAGCAAAAAAAAAGTCGGATGGGCACATGGGACTAGCAAAAATCCATGAACAAATTTTATTGAAAAATGGATAATCCACACATTTAAGATATGGGACCATGGGAATAAAAACACTTGAAAAGTACACTCACATAGTGTACAAAACTACCAAGGACCAAGTGTAGGCCCTCTACCCCCTACTACAACCTACCTGGAGTACCAATATTCTGAGGAAATAGATGTGATCAGTAGTATACAATGGTAATAAACACCGATACTGGTCAAAGCAGATGTGCAAAAAATGTGCATCCAATAAATCCATGCCTATACCAATGGCCACATAATAAAATACCCAAAATAGGTCCATACAACATTAAAAAGGCCTGGAGGTATGGGCAGAGAGAAGGGGAGGTGGGAAGACCCCACACATATCGTCAGAAAAAACCTCATTCAGCTCTTTACATTATGGATTTTTGAATGTAGGGAGTTAAAAATGAATAAAATGAATAAATATTCATAAAAATACATTAACATTTCACAATATAATAAAAAATCCCAAGCTACACTACAAAAAACATCGCCACAGACGCCCAAGACTATACATATTGGGGCAGATTTACTTACCCGGTCCATTCGCGATCCAGCGGCGCGTTCTTTGCTGTGGATTCGGGTCTTCCGGCGATTCACTAAGGCAGTTCCTCCGTCGTCCACCAGGTGTCGCTGCTGCGTTGAAGTCCGCCGAGGTCCGCCGAAGTTTACGATCCATTGCCGGGTGAAGGTAAGCGACTTTTTTTTTTTAAATGCGGCGGTTTCTCCGAATCCGTCAGGTTTTCGTTCGGCTACGCCTCCCAATTTCCGTCGCGTGCACGCCGGCGCCACAATCTGATTGCGTGCGCCAAAAACCCGGGGCAATTCAGGGAAAATCGGCACAAATCGGAAATATTCGGGTAACACGTCGGGCCCTTAGTAAATGACCCCCAATATATTTCACCGAAACAACCGAAACAAAACAGGGAATTTATTAATATTGTTAATTTGGAGTTAAATTGAGAATATATATATATATATATATATATATATATATATATATATATATATATATATAAAATAAATTACAGAATTTTTTTTTTCCAATTTGAACCCCAAATAAAACGAAAAAAAAAAAACATTTCTAACTTTTATAAAGTTTTAACTAGCCCTATTTGTCCCAAGAAAAAAGAAGCAAAAAATAAGGTAATGTAGCATGCAAAAAAAGAAGTCATAGCTCTTAAACCGCAATGTATGAAAATTTGCTGAAAAAGCCCCGGTCATGCCTTAAAAGCCGGTTAAAGGGCATCTACCACCAGGTTGAATGACTGTATGCAAATGAGTTTGAGGGGCTTCAGGCTCTATCAGTGTTAATGGAGCCTGGAGCCCCTCAGGCTTATTTGCATAGAGTCTTTCATCCTGGTGGTAGATGTCCTTTAAGAGCCCATTCAGCTTGTGTATATGTCTCTCTTGCATTTTGAAAATGGCTAGTGCAAGTCTTTACAATGTCTGTTGCCACTACTCATAATGGAGGAATTTCTACTTCTTCCAGTTCCATATCTGGATCACCAACTGGAGTTTTACAAGGATATCTAGACAAAGCATCAGCATTATTGTAAGTGTTCCCAGGCTTATATTTAATTATATAATCAAACCTAGTCAACCAAGCCACCCACCTTTGTTCAAGCACCTAATTTGGCAGTTTCCAAATATGCCAGTGGATTATTATCAGTATGAATTTCAACTTTGCTTCCGACAAGGTATTGTGCAAAATGTTCAGTTACTGGCCATAATATGGCCAATAGTTCTAATAATTCTGGATTATTTCCAGTCTTCCTAAGGCTACAACTGCCATAGTTAAAAAACCTTCTCTTTCCCTTCTTGTTTTTGAGTAAGGATGGCATAAGGCTAGAACCTGTATATAGATGAAATGGAAGTACATAATCAGAAAATGTTAGAATGCCTTCAGTAGTGAGACAGTCCTTTAAAGCAGTGCTTTCCACCCTTTTTGTATCTGGAGACCAGCTATACCTAAAATATTTTTCCTGGGACAAGTGCTGACTAACCCTCTTACCATGATCGTTGGAAAATAAATTGTGTGCCCCACAAATATTCCATAACTCCAACCCATATAATGTCCCATTTCCTGCATCCCTCTGTAGCGCCCCTTTTTCTGTAGCGCTCTTATAATGTTCCATTCTTATCAAGACATTTGGACATTACTGTACGTCCAGTAGCAGAGGAGTATGAAGCGGATTCATGGGATGAGCAGGTGTTTGCTGCACAATGGAGCAAATACCTGTAGCTAGCACCGATTGCGCTTGTGTTAACCCTTTGGTTGCCCGCGGCAAAGCTGCCGACAGCATTAACCATCTTGGCTCAGATCGTCGCTCCCTGTGATGTAATCGGGGAGAGCCGGTTTGTTGCTACGACAGCATCGTGTCACACAAAGACGCAAGGTTGTCATATTTTAGGCTTTGGGCTGATAATTATAAGCTTCTTTTCTAGGTGATCTCAGTGTGTCAAGCTAATAGAAGGACACTGGCGGGATCAACATCAAGAGAAGCGTAGATAAGTATTTGTAGTTTAACATATCTACCAGCTAGTGGTAAGTTTCCTTTAACCTCTTAGTGACCAAGCTCATTTGTGAATGTGTCATTTTATCCGTTAATAACTTTAAAACGCTTTAACTTACCTAAATGTTTTTGAGTTTGTTGTTTCGTGACATTTTGTACTTCAAGTAAGTTGGAAATTTTGGTTGATATATTTAGTATTTATTTATGAAAAAAGGTGAATTTGTAAACATTTTTTTTTTAATTATCTATTTTCAAAATTCAAAATGTTTTGTTTTTTAAACTGTTAGTCTTATTATCAAAATTAGTTACTAAATAATATTTACCATATCTCAGCTTGGTGTTGGCATCATTTTAGAAGTGTCCCTTTGTTTTATTAGGATGCTAGAAAGATCACAAATCGAACATCATTCTCCCAACTTTTCAAGAAAATGTTAGAATCAATTTTAGGGACCATTTTATTTTTATAGGGTTTTTGGAAGTTCTGTTAATAGAAACCCCCCACATATCACCCCGTTCTATTAACTTCACCCCTCAAACTAATAAAAACAGCACATAGGAAGCTTGTTAACCCTTTAAGAGTTTTGCAGAACTTCAAACAAAATGATGGTTTGATTTGGAATTCACAAATATTTATCACTAATACATTCATTTAGCCCTAAAATTTACCCACATAAACTTAATAAAAGTAGAAAATGCATCGACAAATATATTGTGCATATACTTGTCCGTTTTTGAGAAAGGGTCCAAGATCCAAAATGCGTTAAAGGGACCATTAATTTGTACCATTTTATTCCATACTGATCGGTAAGATCTGAAATAAATGACTTCTTTTATTTATATCGGCTGGACCGTGGTTTATTTGACCCCACAGGAGGTTTCCTACATCCAAGGGCTCAAGTGGTTGTGTTCTAGCGCCCCAAGTAAACTCTTACACTGTTGTTCTTTTATATATATGCTTTTACCGAAACCTTCGGTTTCGGGTATGTAGAGTTGTGGTAGCTGCTGATCTTCACACACAGAGCCAAATCCGGATTGAAAATACCAAGGACCGTTCCCCAGGAGTGGGAATTTATGCATAACACCAAGCTTCTCACAAGGTGAGCACCCTCTATACTATCTGTAAGACTCAAGTACCCGGCTATATTACCCGAGGCGCCGTCCTCTGTTGTTCCCGTTTTTTGTAGTTCCCATATGTGGATGTAACACAGGAAAAGAGCACCTTCAAACTTTTGTGGGGCAGATTTTGATAGTTTGGTAGTTTTCAGGTGCCATGACATGTTTGCAGAGCCCCCGAGAACACCTTCACAAGTGGCATATTGGTTGCATTTTAAAATGTAATCCAGAGACTCCTCATCTGGTGATTACATGTTGTGGTAAGATTCCATTTCCTTTGCGTTTAGTTAACGTGTTGGAAACACAATGTTACCGGTACATGCTATCACAAGTGGAGCCTTCGGATTGTGTTTCAAAACGCAACCAAAATGCCATGTGTGAACGCTTCGGGTACCACAAAAACCCCTTATCCCAGAGAATTTGTAAACTTTTATCATGTAGTATAGGGGCATTTCAACCCCTTCCCACAGATGGGCTTTTTCCATTTTACTTTCTTTTTATTGCTCCCCACCTTCAAAAATCAATAATTTTTTTATTTTTCTGTATACAGAGCTTTATGAGGGCTTGTTTTCTGTGTAACAAATTGTACTTCCTAGTGACGGTATTTTATATTGCATGCCGTGTACCGGGAAGTGGAAATAAAATTCACAATGCAGTAAAATTGACAATAGACCACAATTGCGACATTTTCTTGTGGGCTCTGCTTTTACATCTTTCACTGTGCGCTCTAAATGGCATCTCTAATATATTCTTGGGTTTGGTATCACAGGGATATCAAATTTATATAGGTTTTTTTAGGTGTGATTAGATTTTAAACAATTAAAACCTTTTGTAAAAAAAAATATCTTCATTTTGCCATATTCTGACTCCAATAATTTTTTCATATTTAGGAGTAGAGAGTTGGCTAAGTTTTGGGGACTATGCGGCACGTGCACAGGCTGAAAGGCAGACTGCTCGGTACAGCCAGGGGCCTTTGTCTTCTGGCAAAGAAGACAGCAGGACGAGGGAGTGAGCACTCTCCCTCAACAGGAACATAGATCTAAGGGGGTAAACAGGCTGGATCAGATTGTTAGATCCGGGTCACTGTTCTTCCCTGTACGTTGGCCCCTTGCAGAACTTGGATTAGGCCGGTGGAAAAACCCATCGGTGTAGCCCAATGCCCCTTAGTGACTAACGTAGAAACCCGTATGGATGGTCACCAAGGGGTTAACTTGTAAATAATTTGTCAAAAATGGTGGTATATCAGTCCTTTACCTCACAGTCGCTTATCTGTGTCTCTCTCAGCAGGAATCTCTTTGTAAAAAAAAAGTATCTCCCTTATTTCTACAGGGATGTGGGCTACAATCTTTGTATTCTGTTCCTCCGTGAGAATAAGTTATCTTTAATTCTGTTTTGTTTCATTTTTACCTCAAGAATATCCTGTTCTTATTGTCATACAAGTCCCTCAGCTCCACTTCACTGACTAGGAGGAATGGGAGAATCATCTATTCCTGCACCTAATCACATCCAGCATTTTCTATTCCTGCTATTATACCAGATAAATTGGAATAAGTTGGAAGGTATAACACATCTTCCTTCCTTCCTGACTTCTTAAATGCTTACCTTTATGTATATTATATATGTATACAAATATTAACTGAATAAATACAAACAACAAAAAAATACTCTTGCAGCATAGGAAAAATAACATACATAGAGCATGCAGCAATCACACAAAGAGTCTGAGGTCCAGAGCACTCTGGAAGAGGGTTTCATCCAGGTTATCTCTGTACTTGGAAACATTCATCTTCCCTTCAATTGCAACCAGTTGTCCTGTCCCTGCAGCTGAAAAACACTCCCATAGCATGATGCTGCCGCCACCATGTTTCACTATTGAGTAGAGATTTGTGTAGAGTTTTTAGATGACATAGGCACATTAATCAGGAATATAAGAAAACTTGTTACATCACAACTTTAACCTAACTAAACATATTACACAGGGACAGTACCAAAACCAATCAGTTGCCATGAACAATCTTACCAGAACCAAGTTGATACATAGCTTACCAGAAACCAGCTTACTACATAGGTATTTTACCAGAAACAAGCGTACTTCATAGATATGTTTCCTAAACCAAGATTACTACATAGATACTGCAGCAGAACCAAGTTTACTCCATAGACATGGTACCAGAACCAGGATTACTACAAACATATGTTACCAGAATCAAGTTTACTAAATAGAAATGTTACCAGAACCAAGATTACTACATAGACATAGGGCCAGAACCAAGATTACTACATAGATACAATATCAGAACCATCATTACAACATAGAAACAGCACAATAACCAAGGTAACAAGATATATTCAGAACCAGAAAGAAGCATAGTGAGACAGATGGCCTTATATTGCACCAGATTTATAATATTTTCTCATGCTGGATAAATTTTGCAGTGTTAAAGACTGTGTCTCTATGCAAGGCCCCACTCATAGAAGAAGATAAGTCATAGTATAGAGGCTGCAGAATAGTAGGGTCATGCCATGTCAGCTGCTTCCAGCAACGACTCCTTTCTATACACAGTAGCCAATATAGTTAAAATGGCCCCACTATAGCCAATATAGTTACAGTGTCTCCACAGCAGTCATGTCCCAGTGTCCCTGACATTAGCCATGTCCCAGTGCCCCCCACCGTAACCATTTTTCCCCTACAATATTAAAAGTTGCCCATAGATTATGGGGAAAAAAAAGAAAATTACATACTTACCTTTTCTCTTCTCTTCATGATTTCTTCTTTTTCGAAGTGCAGCATAGGTGACTTGTGATGATGCATCTAGCAGATGATGAAGGCATCATCATTATTAACATAACCTTTAGTATAATTAAAGCCGTGTGATATTAATGGCTCATGCACCTGAGTGTCCATCACAAGACCATGATCAGATTTCTATCCAGTGGAAGTAAACTAAGTTTATATGGCAGGACAGAAAGCAGAGATCTAGAAAACCATTAGGAATTGATACAGAATGTATATTGTATGACTTTTCTTTACAGAGTTATATCAATTATTTGCTGAAAATGGACAACCCCTTTAACCCCTTCCCGACATTTGACATAATAGTACTGCATGGCGGGAGGTGCGTTCCCGCAAAATGCAGTACGATTACGTCAAGCTATATTATAGCCGACACCTGCCTCTAACACCCGCGATCGGAGATTTATCCGATCGCGGGTGTTAACCCCTAACACGCCGCGGTCGCGCTGACCGCGGCGTGCAAGGGGCATTTCTGAAGAATCGGACCCCCTCCTTCCTGTAGCCGGGTCCCTGCCTTCTGACAGGACCTGGCTGTAACACACTGAGCATGCGCAGCATGCTCAGTGTGTTACATTACACAGTCTAATACATCTGTATTACACTGTGTAATGTGAAGAAGAGCTTGAACAAGTGATCAGTGGATCACTTGTTCAAGCTAACCTGTAAAAGTTGATAAAAATGGTAAAAAGATTACATAAAATAATTTTTTAATAAAAATAATTAATTAAATAAAGTTAGAGTCCCCTAAACACAAATATTCCCTATACACATGCAATAAAGTGAAAAAAACACAAAATCGCCAAAAAACCCCACATATTTGGTATCGTTGCATCCGTAACAATCCGTACAATAACTCAGAAACATTATTGGACCCGCTCGGTGAACGCCGTAAAAACAAAACCCGAAAAACACGCCAAAAATGTACATTTTTCATAAAATCTCTACACAAAAATGTTCTAAAAAGTGATCAAAAAAAGTCATGTGCGCAAAAATGGTACCACTGAAAAGAACAACTCAACACATAAAAAATAAGCCCTAAACTAGCTCTGTCAACCAAAAAATATTAAAGTTACGTCTCCGAAAAGATGGTGATGCAAAAACAAATGAGATTTCCTCTATATTAGTTTTTATCCAGTAAAATTGTAAAAATAAATGAAAAACTATATAAATGAGGTATCACCTTAATCGTAGTGACCTATAGAATGAAGATAATATAATATTTTTAGTGTACGGTGTACGACCCCCAAAAAATACGAAAAGAAAGTAAACCAAAATTGACAATTTTCTTTTCACCCATACATTCAAGAGTTAATAAAATCTCATCAATAAGCTAATGACCCACTAAAATGAAGTATTTGTAAAGTGCATCTCATGTCGCAGAAAATAAGCCCTTATATGTCCAAATTGCCAAAAAAGATTGCCGATAAAGATTGTATAGCCAATAAAAATTGACAATGCATAATCTGCTCTGAATGCTGCAGCTCCCTTCGATGCCCTGGCGTGTGCCCATACAGCAGGTTACCACCACATATGGGGTATTATTATACACGGAAGAGATTGGGTATCAAATTTTGTGGAGCGTTTTGGTATTTTATCCACTGAGAATTTGTACATTTTTTGAAAAACATATTAATTTAGCCAAAAAAATTTTACTTTCAAAATTGCATCCGATTTTGTTTTAACCCCTGTAATACAATTAAAGGGTTAACAAACTTCACAAAAGTTGTTTCACGTACATTGAGGGGCGTAGTTTCTATAATGGGGTAATTTATGGGGTTTACTTTTATTTAGGTCTCTCAAAGTGATTTGAAACCTGAGCAGGTCCCTCAATAGCAGGATTTTGCGTTTTTTATGAAAATGTGAAAAATCGCACCTAACGTTCAAAGGCCCATAACATCCTACAAAAATAAGAGTATGCATAAAAAAACCATGTCCACATAAATTAGACATTTAGTGAATGTTAGTTATTACGTTTTTTTGCGGTTATGACTATGTATGGAAAAAGTAGAACATTTTGAAGTTCAAAAATCAAAATATTTTCCAAATTTTCACCAAATATCTGATTTTCTCATAAATACATGCAAAACATACCACCAAAATTTTTCAAATAACCTGAAGTACGATGTGTCATGAGAAAACAATTTTAAAATCACTTGGATATGTTAAAGCGTTCTGAAGTTATAACCACTTATAGTGACGCAGGGCAGATTTGAAAAAATGGGCCGTGTCAGGAAGGTGAAAAGTGGCTTCAGCGTTAAGGGGTTAAAGTGAAGATGTAGTAAATGTATTGCAGATGTAATACAGTGGATTAGCAAGTGGATCCATTAAAGTGGTAGTGTGGTGGCTAGTGTGTGGTAGTGTGTAACAGTGTGGTGGTAGTGTGTAACAGTGGCCGTGCAGTGGATGTATTAGAGTTGTAGTGCAGTGGATGTATTACGATGGTATTGTAGTGACTGTATTAAAGTGTTGGTGATGTGGATGTATTATAGTAGCAATGTGGTGGATGTATTACAGAGAGAGTGTGGTGGATGTATTACAGTGGCAGTGCCAAGGATGTATTATAGTGACCGTTTAGTGGATGTAATAGAGTGGTGGTGTAGTGGATGTATGACAGTGGGAGTGAAGGGGATATATTACAAGCAATATGAAGAAGCCACTGCATCCAATAAAGTAAAAAAAATTATCATTTTATTCACCTGAGCATAACATCTGCAACATTTTCATTCCCCATGAATCTTTGAAGCATGTTGCAGATGTAATGCTTAGGTAAATAAAATACCAACTTTTTCACTTTATTTGATGCTGTGTCTTATTCTTATTGTTTGACTTATGGTAGATCCGAACACCAGAATTGTCAGCTGCAAGCATTAGCTACAAAAGAATTGACTTACAAAGGTGGGGGTTGCTATCGTTCTTACTTCCTGGGGATATATTACAGTGGCATTGTAGGGCATGTATTACAGTGGCAATGTAGTAAATGTATTACAGTGGTTGGGTAGTGTATCAATTACAGTGGCAGTGAAGTGAATATATTAGTCATAGTGTAGTGGATATAGTATTGTTGCAATATAATGTGTGTCTTTAAGAAGCAGAGGCAATTGATTCTTTATATGATGGTCACAAGGCTACAACCCTGATGTCTGAAGTGGTCATCACTACATTTGCTTTCAGTCACAAAGGGGCCAAGGCTTAAACCTGTATCATTGTCATTGAATAATAATTTTTTTTTTTAATGCAACATTGGTTCTGATCTCTACCAGTACATATGTCCCATCAGGGCATTCACATTTAATTTTATTAATCTACCATATGTATATGCATTTCTTCAATTGCATTGTATTAAAAAAGTTTGTCTTTATGAAGATAATTTCCCATAAATGTCCTTGGATACAATCACCCCTGCACTCTGGCAGCGGTGGCTACACATACACTATTGAGCCCTGCCTGACCACCTGAATTCAGCTATCATTACCACAGGGCGGCTGTGGGACATGCAGTAACTCTCAGCCATTTCATATGCAAAATCAGTTTTTTCTTTGCGCCATTACTCCAGCAGCTGTGGCCATATCCAAGGAAATTATCTTGTTTCTAAGGTACTATGTGGCTACATTTATGGGAAATTATCTTCATGCAGTTACATATTTATAACATCCGATTGCCTTAGCCAAATTGACAGCATTTGGCAGGTTAGTAGTCGCAGCAAATTAATTTCCATTGCCGGAAAGGCATTACACCCATTCCTGTGTTACGTCTGTGTTCCTGAGTACTGTATTTTCCGGACTATAAGGCGCACTTAAAAGCATTGGATTTCCGTGGAAATCCAAAGTGCGCCTTATAGTCCGGTGCGCCCTATGTATGGCGCTGGGCAGCGGACCATACTTACATAGGTCCCCGCTACCAGAGACCGGAGACAGCAGATCTCCAGCGGGAACTGCAGACCACGCGGCACGAACAACTTCTGCCGCGTGGTCTGCAGTTCCCGCTGGAGATCTGCTGTCTCCGGTAGCGGGGACCTATGTAAGTATGGTCCGCTGCCCTCCTCCACCTCCCCCTCACCTTCCCCGCTCACCTTCCCCGCGTTCCCCGTCGCGTCTCGGCGTCGCGTCCCGTCGCCGCGTCCCGTCGGGTCTCCGCCACGCCCCCGGACCTCCGCCACGCCCCCGGACCCCGCGCCTTATAGTCCGATGCGCCTTATATATGTAATTATTACATACATAAGGAGCATCGGACTAATGCGCCTTATAGTCCGGTGCGCCCTATAGGGCAAAAAATACGGTATGTCTATGATTTTTCTTTTGTGTACTCTAAATGCTATAGGAATGTACATCACAATTTCCTCAGGGATCAATAACGCTTTATTGCATTGTATTGTATTTAAAAAATACCCAGACCAGAATACCCCTTTAACATTAATTCTTCTGGTAGCTTACAATATTAATTGTTCATGTTGGGGAATAAGAGGTAAGTATGGTTATTACTTACAAGCAGAAGCAGATGAATTGAGTAGGTTCATAAAAAGGGTTTTGTTTTCAGTCTTCTTTTACTTACATATTGGCAGATTTTTTGTTCAAAGTTCATACTACATGTTTCTTTACAATGGAGGATTTATATTTCATAAATTATTTAGTCTCTGTTTTCAGGAAAGACCAAGACAATTCTAAAAATGATTTGGTTATATGTGTCCTGGGATGTATTAAAGTGAGTGGAGTATCTGCTGTTCCAGTTCACATACCCTGGGAATGTGAAATGCTATGATATAGAAGTGTCTAATTCTGCACCCATCCCAGTTTGTATGTCTCCAGTCTCACTCCCATTTGGTGGTGACAGACAGGTCATGCACGGTCATACTGTCACCAAAGGTGAAGACCAGTAAATGCCACAGATATACATCATCTCAGCACATATCATACATTTGAAGGATATTATCCAAATAATATTTACTTACACATACAACAGATGTAGATGTAGCAAGCTAATTAAGATTTGACTAATGGTGTCACAGTGGTACATGTTAAAATGAAAATAGTTTAACATGTAATATCTCACCTAAAAAAGTAAAATATTATTGGGGGGGGGGGATTTATCAGAAGTGTCTGAGCGCAGAACTGTTCTAGTTCATGGCAACCAAACAGAGCTCACCTTTAATTTTCCCACAGCTTTTTATAATATTTAAGATGGGCTGCAATTGGTTTCCATGTATTTATCAATTCTGATAAATGTCCTGTATTGAGTAGTTCAGACCTTTTTTATGCAGCTTTCCTATTTGTTTGATAGGGGGCATGGCCTTGGGAACAGGGCGTTCCATAAAATTCAGCCCGTTCACCAGAAAATTCAGTCCTTAACAAGACCAACTAATAGATGGTCTAAAGTACAACACCACTAAACTATTCCAGAAACATCGTCCAGAATTTTGATAAATCTCCCCCATGGTTATTTTTAGAAATGTTACAATGAGGTTAAGTGGTTAAGCAACACTTGAAAGGTAATTAACCCTTTCATGACCAGCCAACGTAAATATACGTCAGTCGGTCGTGAAGTGGTGTATGGAGAGATTTCACAGACCAAGCTCTCTCCATAGCCAGTGTCTGTCAACTCTATTACTAGTAAGGATATAGAAGATGGCACTCAATCCAATTTTAAAAATAAATGCTTAAATAAATGCTTTTATTCTTGTACCAATCCACTTTCATACATATACATAATGTTTCGTTCAAAAAGACCTTCCTCGGATGCTGTGGATAATATTTACAGTATCATTAATAGATGCACAGAAATTCATTTATGTCAAATATTCACACAATATGTAGGGAATAGAATATACACAAATGCAGTCCGTATCTATGTAAATTGAGGAGCTTCTTTATAGACTTCTCATGTTATACAGTGGAAGTATTATGCAGGATTAATTGTTGTTTTGCACCTGTAGGAAACTATAGTATACAGCCATCCTGCCTCCTGTAGTATACAGCCAGCCAGCCCCCTGTAGTATATAGCCAGCCCCATGGAGTATATAGCCAGCCAGCCTGCCCCTGTAGTATTCAGCAAGCCTGCCCCCTGTAGTATACAGCCATCCTGCCCCCTGTAGTATACAACCAGCCTGCCCCCTGTAGTATACAGCCAGCCCCCTGTAGTATACAGCCAGCCAGCCCCCTGCAGTATACAGGCAGCCAGTCCCCTGTAGTATATAGCCAGCCCCCTGTAGTATACAGCCAGCCAGCCCCATGTAGTATAGAGCCAGTCAGCCCTCAGTAGTTTACAGCCATCCTGCCCCCTGTAGTATACAACCAGCCTGCCTGCTGAAGTATACAGCCATCCAGCCCCCTGTAGTATACAGCCATCCTGCCCCCTGTAGTATACAGCCAGCCGGCTCCCTGTAGTATACAGCCATCCTGCCTCCTGTAGTATACAGCCAGCCAGCCCCCTGTAGTATATAGCCAGCCCCATGGAGTATATAGCCAGCCAGCCCCCTGTAGTATACAGCCAGCCTGCCCCTGTAGTATTCAGCCAGCCTGCCCCCTGTAGTATACAGCCATCCTGCCCCCTGTAGTATACAACCAGCCTGCCCCCTGTAGTATACAGCCAGCCAGCCCCCTGTAGTATACAGCTATCCTACCCCCTGTAGTATACAGCCAGCCCCCTGCAGTATACAGGCAGCCAGCCCCCTGTAGTATATAGCCAGCCCCCTGTAGTATACAGCCAGCCAGCCCCATGTAGTATAGAGCCAGTCAGCCCTCAGTAGTTTACAGCCATCCTGCCCCCTGTAGTATACAACCAGCCTGCCTGCTGAAGTATACAGCCAGCCTGCCCCCTGTAGTATACAGCCATCCTGCCCCCTGTAGTATACAGCCAGCCAGCCCCCTGTAGTATACAGGCAGCCAGCCCCCAGTAGTATACAGCCAGCCCACCCAGCACTTAAAAAAATAAACTTATATTCTCACCCTCCGGCAGCCCTGATGTTCAGCGCGGCTCCCCGATGTTGGCACGGCTCCTCTTCTGCCTTCCCGGTGGCTCCTCTTTTTTCTTCGGTCTTCTTTTTGTGCTGTAAAACTCGGCTTATACACGGGTATATACGGTAGATAAATTTGGTATCTCTGGGATCGTACTGTTCCAAACAGTAAAGAGGAGGTGCCCTCTCAACCAAACACTGAAAGCTGTAAAAATAAAGCCAATCAAAATATGGTGCAACTGTGTTCTATTGCCAATTCCGCCACACTTGATATTTTTTTTTACATGTGTGGAAAGCAAGATATTAGTTATTTTACCAACATGAATATAGTAAAAGTTTTGCACTGCCTTATTGATATATAATTTGAAGCTTTCTGTCTTTTACCTCATCAGCCAGACATTCCTGTCCATAAAACGTCTACAGAGGGTCATATCATTTTTGACCATGAACAATTGCCCTGGATATAAGATGTATGGCAGGGCAATTGTTCACGGACAGATAGAGATCACATTACCCACTACCTACAGCCATTTTATGGTCAGGAATGTCTGGATGATGAGATAAAAAACAGGACACTTCAATTTATATCAATAAAGCGGTGCCAAGCATTTAACAGATGTATATTGGCAAAGTAACTAATATCTTGCTCCCCATACTTACACACACATTATAACAAACATGAGGTAAAGTGGTCAACCCCTTTAAAATGTTTAGAACAATTTGTGTGAAATGTTGGAAATTTGTGTAGCAAAACTGCCATGTGTGAATACACCCTTTACGTCCTGTTTCATTCTTGTCACCATATTTTTCTATAAGAAAGACCTCCTTACAAAGTTCCAATATTACAAAAATGCTATTTGCAGCATGAACAAAGTGCACAAAAAAAAAATAGCAAAGGAAAGAAAATGTCTTTCAGCTCACCGCCTCCCATGTGTTCACAATCCCACGAAGGAAGGAAATTGCGCCCACGGATGTCCCGCCCACAGGAAAAGTACAACAAATTTGAAAAGCGTCCAGCACGATCCAACACTCGGGATTGAAGATAAAACGACCTGTCTATATTGAAGTACAAATATATCCATAGCGGTGGCAACAAATATCACAGCGGTTAGCAGTACCAGAACGGTTTACGCATTTTGACGCAAAGCGTCTTAAAGGGGTTATCCGGGTTTTAAAAATAACTGAGGCCCGGGCTGGGGTGGGCTAGTTAAACATAACAAACATCTACTTACCTCATCCGGCGGTCTTCTCTGTGCGCCGGTTTCATTACAGGGGCGCACAGGGAGCTTCCGGCCGGCTGGAAGCTCCTATCTGACACCATCTCTCAGCACTTACAACGCTGAGAGATAGGGACGGATAGGAGGAGCCGGCCACATCCTGGACCAGAAGCTCCTTGTGCGCGGCTTCTGTGCCCTGTAAACAAACAGGGGCACGGATCGAAGGGACCGCAGCGCGGGACATCGGCGACGCCGAAGGAGGTAAGTATATGTTTATTATGTTTAAATATCCCTCCCCAGCCCAGCCATAAGAAATTTTTAAAACCCGGATAACCCCTTTAATTATGACCTATTCATCTTTTTAAGACATCCAACATTTAAATTGCCCTCCTATGTCAAGATCTTAGCTGGACGTTTTTTTTGTTTTTTTTTTAAATAAAAAATGGTGCACACTTTCAGGGAAGTGCATGGGGTGCCAGATTCATGAAGACTGTGCGCCAGTTTTGAGTAATCTGGCACACTCTGCACACTCCACAAGCAAACTGCACATAGTACAGACTGCGCAAGTTTTCATAAATGTGACACTATGGCCCACATTTACTAAAAACAGTCCTGTCAGAATGATTAAATTTGTATAAAATCATGCATGAACAAAAAACCTATATGGCAACTGGAATAAAAAATATAAAAAATAAAATTAGCTGTGGCAGGAAAGGGATAAACCATTTTATTGCTAGATGCTGATACAACCATGGCATACTTCTAGTTTTTATCACTGTGGATTGTGGGTACAGAACATTCTGCATCTGGTAGGAAAATAGTAGCTGAAAGCCACTGTTGGAATTGCTTCAGAATGTCCACAGCAATTTAGAGTGCTTTTGGTCTGACATATATGGAATAGTCACAGCAGCCTTGCAAGAAATTTGTGTATCCTGGCTGAGATTTGTACCTGGCAGGCTAACAAGCGCATTACATTGTTTTCTATGTTTGCAGTCAGATATCAAATTTTCATCTGTAGCAGACAAAATAATAAGTTATTACGTTGGATGGGAAATCTGAAAGAAAACTGACCCCTGATTGTATATTATTCTCTGAGATGCAGACATTTTTAGCTTTTAGACAGTGTAAATAGCAGGCAATGTTTGCTCACTAATTACTGCCTCATGCCTAAATTGTACAATGCAGACCTACAAAAACAGAGGATGATAATTAGCACTTACTTGCCAGCTATAAAATTGACATGGTCTATTATCAATGGCAATAACAAATAACAATTTGGCTTTAATTTAATGTAAATGGCTTGTAATGATTATGTAAAGAAGGGTGGGGCTTCATGCATTTATTGTAGAGAACACAATGGTTGGAAAGTGATTGTATCAGTATCACAGCAATCTGTCTGCTGCAGATTGTCTACTGTCTCAACCACTTTAAATTGCCTGGCAATATATTTCTAGCCAGAAAATCCTACAGTACAAAATGGGGGAATTTATTACTGGTTGATGCATCGTGCACCGGTGTTAGGGTGCTGTCACACCATGCTTTGTTGGTCAGTACTTGTTCTGTTCTTGGTCCGTTTTTATACGCACTGAAAACGCATTCGGTTTTGCATGTTTACCATGCGTTTAGCTGGTTTGAATCCAGTATTAACATTTTCACTGCTGAAATGAAGAAAAATAGATAAAAACCAGTCCAATGCACAGTTTGTGTGCCATACTTGACCATTTCTATGCCTTTTACAGCAGAAAACTGGCCCGTTGTACTGTATCCGTAGAAAATTATGATAAATCTGTTCTAGTTTCCCATGGAAACCAATCAAAGTACAGATTTAATATTATAAACAGCTGTTGGAAACTGAAAGCTGAGCTCTGATTGGTTGCCATGGGCAATAGTGCTCTCAGACCATTCTGATAAATCTCCCCCATATGCCCATGGGAACACATCAAAAAACACATTGCACTCTGAGATATATGCAAGTGCAATGTGATTTTACTGATCCATTGCTATAGAAAACATTCATTACGTTAAAAACTGATTTAAAAAAAATCCAGGTAAAAGACTGGCCCACTGAACAAACTGCCAGCGTATTGAAATGTGATTTTGTCTGTTTTTTATGCTGACTAAACCCTAAGGGCGCATTCACACATGTTTTGGCCTGCATTTTCATTGCATTTGAAACACATTACAACAGCTGAGGAGAGGTGATTTGTTTAATTACATTACTGTTAACATTTGCATTTACTTAATTTTAAACGTGATGTTAAAGCATGTGTTAATGACTATTAACATGTGTATTTTATAAACACATATGTAAACATTGTGTTAACAAATGCAAATACTAATACTAATGTATTGCAGCATATTACATAGTCAGCCTACGCATTCTGTATAGGCCGAGAGCTGCACTGTCCTAACAGGCCGCTACTGAAGGGTTGCCATAGGTTGCTATGGCAACGATGTGCACCTCTGTGCCCTGCACAGAGGGTGCCGATCGTCGTGCTTATGCACTCTAGATGCCGCGGTCACTATGACCCTGGCGTCTATAGGGTTAAACAGACGGGATCACGACAGTCTCGATCCCCACTGTAACTGCAGTGGCAATAGTCACAATCCCTGCTGTTTTTGCGGGATCCTGGCTACTGTTCACTGCCCAGATCCTGCGGTAATCACCCGTTCTCAGCCTCTGAGCCCAGGCGATCTCCATGACGTAATTCTATGTCAAGGTGCGGTTACTACCCGCATCCTTTGACGTAGAATTATGTCAGGGTGCAGGAAGGGGTTAATGGATGTTCTTAATGTATCATATATAGTAGCAACAATGGGGAAGATTTAGCAAAAGTGTTGTAAGGTAAGACAGAGTTAGACTAGATAGTCGTGTGCTGCGCCAGATGTACCACTGTACCTGGTGTTAGGGCGCTGTCCCACGTTGCGTTTGCAGACGCAGACCAAACCACGCCCACTGGGGCGGTCCGCGGTCCGATCGCATCGGCGATTTCCATAGAAACATAGAGAAACGCCGATGCGATTGGACCGCGGACCGCCCCGGTGGGCGCGGTTTGGTCTGCGTCTGCAAACGCAACGTGTGACAGCGCCCTCATACTCCTTTTAGAGGCCATGCCCCATTGCCGTGCTAGACAAAAAAAGAACCTGAAAAAATTCTAAAACCCCTGATAAATGTGGCACGGTCAGTTTTTGGGACAAATTATGACAGAATTCTATTGTAAACGGATTGATAAATCTGTCCCAATGTATCTGTCACTGGTAGAAATGCAGGCAGTCATCGGGTTATGTACAATGTAGGTTCTGAAGGTTTGTATGTAAGTCAGAACTGTATATTTTATAATTGTAACCCCAGAGAATTTTTTTTTTGGTCTCTGTGACAATTGGATTTTAAAAATGTTGGATTGTCATAAGAAACAGGATTAACAATAAAGCTTCATTACAGACACCTGTGATACCTGTTATAGCTGTTTATTGTAGCCTAGGGGTAAAGTACAGCAAATTACCAAAATCTAGAGGTCCGTTTGTAATTAGGGGTTATATGTAAGTCAGGTGTTCTTAAGTAGGGGACCGCCTGTACATCATTACCTGTGTCTCTGCTCTCTCCAATTGGCTGTGCACATGCGTGAGGACTCCTGCATCATCTGCCAATAGCAAACATTCTATAGAATGTTTTATATGGATCGAATTCAACAGATGGGTACTTTGTATGTGTTAATATAGGATGGCAGCTTTCGTTTAAAAAAAGAATAGCAAATTGCTTAGAATTACAATATCAATGTTGTACAACTTATACTGTTAGTGTTATAAGTGTGAACAGGATGAAGTCTTTCCTCCTTCCTCGGTAGCGGTAGTTATTTTTTGCCCTGTATTTCTATAGTAGTGGCAGTTTACAATTTACAATATTTACATATTCCCCATAATCCCTCAGTGGAGCAGCAATGGCTGTACATCTCCAGATGCTTGCAGAAACGTCTCTATAAGCTGTCTTCTTATTTCCTTGACCTGTATATTACAGAAATCCTAATTGTGGATTTTGGACATTGGCTGTATAACGATCCTAACAAATGACTAGGACTTGGAGCGAAGGCTCTGAGACCACATGCTCATAGTGCATAGTTATCTCTTTCCCAATGGGGGTGACACTTGGAAAAAGCCAAAATAGTGGGAACCTACAGATGTGGACCCTACAAGCCCATGGGGGTATTTATCTTAGAATTCTTTCTTTTTTTCTCCTATATTTGCATTTACTTAATGTTAACACATGTGTTAACATATAGTTAACCAATCTATGTGTTGCATTAACATTGCGTAAACGGGTGAATTTTGTAAATGGACTACACATTGTTTTGTAGATTGATGAGTTTTCTTATGAAGTGGAAGAAATACACCAGCCAAAAAATGACACAGACATACTCTTTAGGCAATCTGTGTGTACATGGCTTCATGGATACTTTCAGTGTATATGCATATGTGTTCAGAATGGGGTGTGAACAGAGGCTGACCCCTAATACGTCTGTGGAGGGCTCTGTGCACACTTATATGAGCAGTTTAGACAAGTGACCGGTCGTGTGCAGTGAACTCCTTCCCACCCCCAGGGGATTAACCCCGACCTGAGAAATCTCTCCCTGCGCCATTTGTGAGGACATTCCTCTCCCCCATCAGCAGATAACCGCCCTCTTATCTAGTCCAAACACTGAGGGAAGGTGACAAAACACGAGACACGAGCCTGGCTCCTCAGCATTTCACCTTACACACTTTCCCGCCGATCACATCAAGAATACAAATATACAATATATATGCTCTCAGAGGGCTGAAGGAGATCCATACCCGCAGCCTGCCTGGCACAGCACCACATGGCACAACCATTACCTGCCCAGATAATGGCTGCTTACCTCATAGATAAGAGCTGTGGATGGGATCACTCAGAGTGCATCCTGTGCTTCTCTGCCAGTATTATTTATGGTGGCAGGACTCCATGTATATAAACAACATAAAGGTTATCAGACAGGGCAAATCACAAGTGCCCAGTGTTACCCTGTACAGAGCAATACAATGTCACATAAGTAACACCGAGTAATGTATGTCGTGTACAGGGGATGCAATAGCATCTTACAGATATTCTGTCTGTCCGTGTTACATATATTCTGTCTGTCGAACATTTTATAGAGACAGGTGAAATTGGATAGATGATAGATAAATGAATAGCTGTTTTGTTGAATTAGATATGTATAGGGGATAGGCGATATAAAGGCTATGTAAAGATGTTTTATTGACTTATTACAATTATACCAGAGAACAAAATATTATATGTATAGGAGACAGATAATGTATCATATATAGGTGGCCTGGTAGATAGGTATTGGCACGGGGTGTATAATAGAGATATAGCATATAGTTTTAGCATAGTGCCCGGCCAGTCACCTGTCAGTCCTGTATACAGTGAGGTCACTGGGGTGAGAAGTGTGCTGTGGATCTCATCATGGCTCAGTACGGTGACAAGGCTGTCCTGCCCGTGGACCTGTGGAGGTGTCATTCACACATCCTTGACACTTCTCTCCCCTGACCATTTGGGCTCCTGCACGAGTCTAGATACGAGGGGATCTCCTCTGGTCAGGTCATTACTTGGGTAAATAGTGGGCAGGGCAGCACAGGACAGGCTATAAAGGCTGAGGGGTAAAGTCTGACTTCACAACGATTTGAGGTGCACAATGGAGATGAAGCAGAAGGCAGGGACTGAACACTGCAGGCTACCTTCACTTACTATGGACTGCATCAGCTGTAAATGTCTCAGGAGAAGACCTTATCCCACTGGATGTATGCGGGCCTGTAGGGGAGCAGACAGAAAGCCAGAGCTCAGGTAATTCCTATACCAAGTCATAGTATGGTGGATACAGTGTGAAGTTATTGTCATAGTCCAGCTTGTTACTATGGTAGTGCACATCTGTCTTATTTTATATCTAGTTATTATTCTAGTTTTTGTCTAAGCAGGTATTAGACTATCCAATCCATTACAGTCAATACTTGTGTATTCAGAAGTCTGGATGTGTCTGTCCCTTCATGGCTTTGTCTGGGTTACACATATCTCCAGTTATCTATCTCTATGTAAACATATACCAACATCTAGATAAAGTAACTCATCTGATGTCACATTAAGTACTACAGAGCTTTAATAGGCAGATGTGTGTCTGGAGATGGAGATTACTTGATCATGTAACTACCGGTATATACTTGGCAGGACACCAGATAAATGTCTTTACTATATTGTTTAGCTACAACCAAAAATATATAAACTTATCACAGTAAAATCCCTTAACCCATCATACAATAATGATACAGATAATCATACACGTATTTATTTTCATTTATAGTAATTTATTTTGTGCTATCTTCCATGGCGGTCCAGTAATCCCAAATTTGTGTTATCAAGCCATCATTAATGTTTTTTTTCTTTAATAAATATGCATTATATTGGCAAGAGCCTTTATTTATTATTATTTCATTGTCTTTAAGAGGACAGCATGGGTACAGTATTTCACAAAACACAGTTAGGACTTTTTTCACAGAAGGCTGGTTACTACAACCAGCTAGACAACAGGAAGCAGTGTGTATTGAGACTGATCAGTTTAGGAGCTTGTATTTCTGAATGTCTGTATGTCTGAATTTCTGAATGTCTGTATGTCTGAAGAAAATAAATACTCTATTTTCTCTGGAGGATATGTCTATGTAGCTGATTGGTCGTACAACTTCTTAATTTATGTTGTATCTGTGTATAAAAATATAGATTAATAACATTTATGATTTATTTTTTTGTTTATTATAGGCCTCATAATTTATTTTGGAGACCATGGAGTCAAAGCTGTTCTAGAAAATTGCTGCCACAAAACTTGGTAGGTATATCAGACTTTGACAATGTACTATTTCTCTGATAATTTTTCATGATTCTACAAGCTAGAAAATAAGCTTTGGGATATATATATATAAATATATATTAAAGATATATGATATGCTGTACTGTGCTATGCTATGCTGTGCTGCTTATGCAATACAGAACTGAACATTTCTTCTTCTGACCAGAATTTTGCCCTGTCAATTTGTTTTTACATTTCTTAATTTATAAATTTTATATATGAACAGTGACTCAGGTTATAACCATGATCTACACTTTAGTTAGCTTAATATTCTTTTGCTTTTCTGATTTATTTTGAGTGAACATATGACATGCATGGCTTTACAATCAGTATAAGATACAGTTTGTAACTTTGCCTTTCTTGCACCATGCTGAGAAGTACATGAGAGCTGTTGTAATGCAGAAAACAGATTGCAGTGTTGATAACATGTTCACTTTTTTTACCCCAGCCAAATGCTAAAGACCTGTGTGAAATTCGTCAAGCTGAACAGAAGCCTCTGGACTACAACCATCCTGTGAGGTAAGATGTGTTACTATGGAAAGAGTCAAGTGAAAGCTGATTCAGAATAGTCAGAAGAAAACAGATGTTCAGAACTGGATCACTTTTATGTGGGCATTGGATGGAAGATACATTTAATGTTTCTTCTTATAGTTCAATAAAGTTATTTTAGGATCTGCTATTTTTATGTAATTAAAGGTTGTAAGAAACATGTATTATTAGTTCAAAATGTCTATGTATGGATATCAATATCAAACATATGCAGCTATAGTTTCCTGGTCACACATTTGTCTCTAGGTAACTATGAACACTTTACATAATTTCTCTCAAGCTATCTGTTCTTATGCACTTTTTACTTCCTCACTGTTTAGATTCATAAATGGACAGTGTAAGATAAAGTTCTGTTTATATTACTCCTATAAACTATCATGGAGTTTTCTTGCAAATGCACTGGACAAATTGCTTCTTGGCTCTTGTCCTAGCAGATGGGGGTATAGAAACCTTATGATCAGTGATGTCCCATCAGTCAAATGGTTATTGGTCTAAAATATAATTAATGGGAATTGGTTAATTACGTAATGTTCCCAAAGACATAAATATTTTCTCTAGAACCATAACAGGTAGAGTTTAGTAAGTTTTTTTTAGCGATGTTTTTATCTGATGACATATTACATTTACAGTAGCTACATTGAAGTTATTGACCATTTTCAGGGAAATAGAGTATGTTTCATAGTAACTGTACTATGTTTAGTTTATTAAGTTTATTAATATGTATTTTTTCTTATCTTATAGATTATTTTGGCCCAGATCTAAGCCACTAGATCTCATGTATGTGGAAGCAGATGACTTATTAAGAAATTTTCCAGTCCAAGCTACCTTATCCTTCTATGACTCTGAATCAGACACAGATAATGATGAAGAAAACAGCGAAGAGGAGCATGATTCTGGATTTGAATCAGAGTGATAATTTTCCTCACCCGTTAATTTTCATAATAATGGTGCAATGTTTATTTAGCATTTTGATGGCACGAAAGGGAAATGGAAGCTTAGGAAGTGTAGTCTTTATAACTATAGTTTCCTACATGAAAGAATTTGAAACATTGTAGTTTCTTTTGTGCCATCCAAGACATTGTTCATTTGGCATAAGTGTTCACTTCATCTTTACCAGATAGTTGACCTAAAGGGAACTTGATACATTGAACATGCAGTCTCGTTCACAAGTTATAGTCTCATCCATTGATTGACAACTTTCCTAGTGTACGTAAATGAAGAAACACTGGCGCCTCCTGCTATATAGTGGGATTGAGGTTCTCTTTATAAGACACAACAGCAGCTGTGAACCAGAATCATGGCTATGGCTAGTTCTCCACAAATAGATGTTACGTTTCTGTTTTTCATGTCCAATTTTCATCAGTTTTGGACCATTTTTTTAACACATGAGTGTATATTTATATTATTTTCAGTTTTCAAGGATGGCACTCAGATACCATTTGAGTGCTGTCTACTGTTTTTTTTTTTAACCAACCCAAAGATTTTTATTGTATAAACGTTCATTTTAGACAAGGACATGCTCAGCTTCTTGATGGAATGGACAGAGGGTTGTTAAATGGCTGTGTGCATAGATCCATTAAAAGTAATGGCAGCTATGTGTTCCCCATTAAAAAATAGACATCACTCGTCATGAGAGTGATCCCCAATTCAGCTGTCTTTCCAAAACCTTTATCCTCTAAATATATGTATGAACTTAGCATTTAATGTAAGATTGTATATTACATACTAATCTATGTAAATATTTATTTATTTGTATCAAATATTTTATCAACATATTCATATTGACAATAAAGTATTAAGAAGCAAGTATCTTATGTTTGTATTTAAATGTTACTCTCGAGGTCATATAATACACATTACTAATAGTTTTCAAGAAATGGAGTCATATTCCAAGTTTTCAAAAAATTGAAGCCTATATTTTACTGGAACAAACAGACCTGTATTTGTCTCTTAAACTGAATGAACCAATCTCATATTACTTATCAAAGGAAATCTACCAACAAAATCAAGCATGATAAACACCATGTCTGTGGTTATCTTCTTATATTTGTTGTGCATGGCCTCCTTCCTCTAAAATCAACTCTTAAATTATACTAATGAGCCAGAAGGGCTCTGGGGGATGTTACCAGAGACCCCCTGTACTACAGTTTCACAGGCTGTTATAGTGTGCAAGAAGCACTACCCACTCCCATTATGTCCTTAAACTTCCTCCGCTGCTGTGAGATTACATCAGGCAGGAGGTCAGTGAAGCTACAGCAGGGAGGGGCTCTGGTAACACCCCCAGTGCTCTTCAGGCTCTTTAGAATAGTTTTAAAAGTTCAATTTAGAAGGAAGGAGACCACGGATAACAAATATAAGAAGATCACCACAGTCACAGTGCCTGGTAAAGTGTGGTTTATCATGCTTTATTTTGATGGTAGGTTTCCTTTCCTAAAACCAGACAGTGAATATATTTTGGATTACTTTGTTCTTATACTTTTTATTCCCTTATAATGGAAGCTATTATATTATGTTAAACTGTACTTTAAGTTTGCAATAAGGCAAAACAGCCCATGATACTCCATGAACAAATGTACTATGTATGATGAACAAATGCAAATAGTTTATGATACAGCGTTCGCTGTGAATTTACATTGGATTCTTTGTTACTTAGTCTGTCTTTATAATACTCACAATTTATAAATAATTATAGCAGAGGAAAGGAGGTAAGACATACATTGTCCAAAACATTATATAACAATAATTGGTACATAGGCTTATTTCATAAACTGGATATATTTTAGAGGACAGAATAAAAATGTAAATGAGGTAAATGAAAAAGAACACTGCTCAAAATTAGAAAACACTTTGAGGCTGCATTCACATTGCATTTTGAAATGCAATACAACAGCTGCTTAATTGCAATTTGAGTTTTGTAAATAATGTTAACTCACGTTAACATCACATAAACATTGTGTTTTGTAAATGCAAATGTTAACTGCAATGTAATTAGGTACATCTCCTCTCCTCAGCTGTTATATTGCGTTTAAAAATGCAATGTAAATGCCATGTGTGAATGCAGCCTCAGATTAACTGCATTAATTTCCTCAATCGTTTGACAAACCATATTTAACTGACAGCCTAAGGGTTTATTCACATGGTCGTATGGGGGACTTATGTAGAGCAATAGGGGCACGGAGTGATACCGTTCCACACACTTGACATGTCCTATCTTTCCCCGTGTGCACCTCTATGGAGAGGGGAGGGGTTCACTCCAGTGTGCCGGATGTGGGCAGTAGCCGAGCGGGCACAAGTTTGTCTGAATGTAGCCTAACTTTCCAGTTTGCACTGACTATGGAAAAATAGTGTGCCATTCCAAAGTGACTGACAGCAGCAGGTTGTCCAGATGTAGGCCAAAGGTGTGGCCCTATCAGCTATAGTAAGAGAAGTTGGTTGTTCCAAGTCTGTGGTTTCTAGAGCATTGCATCTTTACAACAACAGAAACTCATTTAAGTCCCCCCAGGATGGCTGGTTGCTCTCAAAAGACAAATGCAAGAGAGGACAGTATATAATAATAATAATTCATTATTTATATAGCACCTACAGATTACACAGCACTGCACAGAGGTTGCCAAATCGGTCCCAGTCCCCATGGAGCTCACATGGAGGACCCAGAGGAAAACCATGTGAACACAAAGAGCACATACAAACTTTTTTGTAGATGTTGATCTCCGTGGGACTTAAACCTAGGACCCCAGTGCTACAAGGCTGTAGTGCTAACCACAGAGCCACTGTGCTGCGAGAACCTCCATGGGTAATTGTTTCAACACTGCAGCTGGAATTGTTCACCAGTTCAGCATTGAATAGGGTAAGGATTACAGAAAAGATTGGTTCACAAGTTACAAAAGTGTTGTGTCTATATAAGATCATTGCCATTTTATTGCCCCGTGTCAGCACAATTAGTTACTAGTACAACTTTAGCTACATACAGATATACTTATCCAGCCTTTCCCAACCTTGTTCCAATCAAAGCTTAAAGAAGAATAGTATTAAAATGCTTCTCTTCATTCCTTCCAGAAAAGAAATGTCCAGGAAAAGGGTATTAATTATTTATTTTTAATCTGTTATCAGTGTCTACAAATTATTTGGGGATCCAATTCTGATACATTTAATTTACATTTTACACATTGCTGTGTTCTCTTTTGCTTTTTATTTGTAACAAGATCAGTGCTACTGGATTACATAACACTCACAAAGTCTGATGTGAGAAATGACCACATTAACCTTTGGTGTCATGCCCATCTGTTAGCATGTCAGTGTTTACATCTGTTTTCTGGTAGCCTCAGTAAACCATCATGTACATGGGTTTTTGATGGATGCTGTGCTGCAAACTTTACACCTATGTAGGGTTAGAATGGAGGTTAATTACTCCTGCAGAGCCTTCTTAAAGTGTACAGTACCATTGTCTATAGGAATGAAAGTTTAATATTTTAGGATTACAGTGCTCCAAATATAGATATCAGCGGGTGACTGGTTCATTCAGCAGTGTTTATTTATTGTGTAAATCCATGAAGAAATTTTGGTTCAGCATTAAAAGTAGCTAAAAATCAGTTTCTGCTTTATTATTCCAATATTGTTAAAAAGGTCCACTAACAAATACCAACATGTTTAAAAAAAAACCTTATTAACCCCTTAACGCTCTGCGCCGTAGCTCTACGGCGCAGAGGTATAAGGGATGTGTGAAGAGGGCTCACGGGCTGAGTCCTCTTCATACAAAGGTGGGGGTTTTTGCATAATGCACAAAACCCCCACCGCTAATAACCGCGGTCGGTGCTAGCACCGATCGCGGCTATTAACCCCCCCGTTGCCGCCGGCAAAGTCGCCATCTTTTTTTCGATCGCCACGCCCCGAACGTCTTCGGGGGGCGGCGATCGGTTGCCATAGTAGCCTCGTGTCTTCTTTTGACACGAGGCTATCTGGCAGCTGCAGATTCGTTACTATGAGCCAGTGGCTCATTGTAATGAATGTGCTGCAAAAATGCCATATATTGCAATACAGAAGTATTGCAGTATATGGTAGCAGCGATCTGACCATCTAGGGTTAATGTACCCTAGATGGTCTAAAAGATAGTGAAAAAAAAAAAGAAAAAAAAAAGTTTAAAAAATAAATAAATAAAATATTAAAAGTTCAAATCACCCCCCTTTCCCTAGAACTGATATAAAACATAATAAACAGTAAAAAGCACAAACATATTAGGTATCGCCGCATCCCAAAATGCCCGATCTATCAAAATATAAAAACGGTTATGGCCGGCGGTGACCTCCGAGGCGGGAAATGGCGCCCAAATGTCCGAAATGCGACTTTTACACCTTTTTACATAACATAAAAAATGAAATAAAAAATGATCAAAATGTCGCACAGACGTCAAAATGGTAGCAATGAAAACGTTGCTTCATTTTGCAAAAAATGACCCCTCACACATTTCCGTGCGCCAAAGTATGAAAAAGTTATTAGCGTTAGAAGATGGCAAAATTTTTTTTTCTTTTTTGTACACATTCGTTTAATTTTTGAAAATGTATTAAAACACAATAAAACCTATATAAATTTGGTATCACCGCGATCGTACCGAACCAAAGAATAAAGTAGGTGTGTTATTTGGAGCGAAGAGTGAAAGTCGTAAAAACTGAGCCCACAAGAATTTTTCCACATTTGGAATTTTTTTTCAGCTTCGCAGTACACGGCATGTTAAAATAAATAACATTACGGGAAAGTAAAATTTGTTACGCACAAAATAAGCCCTCACACAGGTCTATACACGGAAAAATGAAAAAGTTATGGATTTTTGAAGTTGGAGAGCGAGAAATGAGCCGAAAAACCCTCCGTCCTTAAGGGGTTAATGGCTACTCTTGTTACAAATCAGCCTTGTTAAAAACATATGGACCAAGTGGTTCACAACATAACTTTCCTTTCACAGAACCTTAAAGGCATCTATCTTGAAGGCAATTTATTAGAAAGCATATCAATGTGGAGCTAAAATACCAAATTATACATATTTCACACTTGTATTTTCTAAAAAAACATTTTGAAATCCTCTTTATAGTTCATACCAAACAGTATCCTGGTGTTTAAAGTCATGATCCAATAGGCTTCTATTTTGTGCAGAGCCTTTAACCAGTCACCCCTCAATGCCATAAAATCTGAGAAATGGTGTTACTTTTATGCTTTTGCAACATCCCCCACCGGGGCCTAGCCTTTTCTCGGGGCCTGGAGTCAGCCGGGGCCCGCAGTACCTGAGTGGCTGGCGGTTGCGGCCTAGGCACGCTAGTGTCACGGTGCTTGGTATGGGGGAACCGGAGGCCTGTCCTACAGCCTGGCAGGTCTCCAGCAGGGTGGTGTTGGCAAGAAATGATGAGGGAAAGGCTGCTATAGCGGTTCTCCCTGGGGCAACCCTTTGGTGTCTAGAGTATAAGTCTCTGTGTAGTGGACAGGGTGCCTGTGATGATGGCAGCCGAAGTAGCAGGGACCAGACGGAGGCAGAGGTTGAACAAAAACAACTTACAGTTCTTTATTGGAACCGACAAGAACCGCAGCAACGTGCCTTTAACAGAGTAGTGGATTGCTGAGTTGCAGTTGGAGGGAGCCACAGGAGGTAGATCGCCAGCCTGGATGCAGAGGGCAGGCTGGGAGGTAGCTGTGTCCTAATAGGAAGCTTCAGCTTGTCCTGGAGTGCTTCAGGTATCACCCTTAAAGGTAGGATGATACCCCTTTCCTCACTAACTCTTAGCTATTAGTTCCACTCTTCAGGCAGGGGCTAGGCTCACCTGCTCTTGGTCTGGTGTGCTAGCTGCACAGACTCTTCAGAGTCTCTAATCTGAGAGAGTGAACTCTCTCCTCACACTGCACTCTCTTCTCAGAGAGAACTAACTGCTTCTCCTTCTAGAAGTTTCCTGACAGGGTCTTGTAACTCCCCTGGTAACGTGGTGGCTGCTCCTCCAATTACATCTCAGCTCACATCTCAGCTCACAGAGATAAAGTATAACAAAGGTGATTGGCTGACACATCTTACATCAGACAAAACACTTAACTCCTGCCTTGCCAGGCAGGATCTTACCACTGCAATGTTCCCCTGTGTCCTATAAGGACTATGTAGTGTGATGCAGTGACACTCTGTGGGACGTATTCGCAACCACTCCTCCGCCTTGCATCGGCGAGGGTGTTGCACTTTTCTATAAAATGTCTTGTGGCACCAGATATCCCTGTACTTTTCTTATCCCCAATGTGTTCACTACTATGGTCTTTGATTTTTCTATTGGTGCTGCCTACATATCTAACGCAGCATCTAGTACACTCAATAACATATACTGCATATTCCGTTTTGCAATAAACAATCTAATACCAAAAGAGGAATCATTTTCACTATGTATAATGTTGGATATTTCACATATGTTCACATTTTGCATCTTGTGCTATGGCAAGGGAAGAAACCTCTCTGTGACCATATCCTATTGTGCATTTTTTTCCTTATACATACTTTGAGATATTATACTCCCAATGGTTTTCCCCCACCAAGATACACATTGTACTCCATCACTCAATAATGATCTCAGAGTCACTGTTTAACATTGGTATGCACTTCCTAATAATTTTGCATGTTTTATCAAAATCGCTATTGTCGCTCATAGAAAATGTTATTTTGTTATCAGTTGAAGTCCTCTGCCTGGTGTCCGTAGATAAGAGAGAATCCCCAGTTACATTACCAACATGTTTTTCTGCTCTTTCTATGCATCAATATTTCTAGCCATATAGTTGCAGATCATTAGTGAGTTTATCATATTGTACATGAAATCTTGTTTTATTCGAACAGTTTCTCTTAAGCCTACACATTTCTCCTGTAGGAAGAGAACAAATTGTGTGCTTTGGATGGCAACTAGTGGCCTACAAAAATTTAACTCACTGCCTATAGTTTAACATTAATCTCAGTACCTGATTGAGGATCACCTGTTAATAGCAGGGCCAAAATTAAATCTTATATTTGGCAGATTCTCCATTAAATTTTAAATGACATTCATTGTTATTTATAAATTTTCTGAATAAATCTATTCTTTTCTCGGGTGTTTTCCATATCATGAGGATGTCGTCTATGAATCTGCCATACCACAACACGTCAAGCATGAAGGGGTTGGCAGAACCATAGATGACACCCTCCTCCCACCATGACATATTTAAATTTGCCATGTAGGGGTTAAATTGGGACCCCATAGGGACTCCTTCCATTTGTAGAAAATATTCTCCATTATTGGAAAAATAATTAGTCTGAAATAATTATATTCAAATAGTTAAGCTTGCTAACCATTTAAGCATCAAACATGAAATTAAACAAAATGGAGGTTCTACCGGTAAACAGAATTTTCAACATGTGCGTTGTCTGTGTTACTCACTCCTCAGAGCTTGGCTCCCACCTTTGTGCGCCTGTACAGCTCCACCTCCTGCTCCTTCTCAGAGGTCACAGCCTGTCAGCCTGACATCAGTCACGGAGGGACCTTCAGCTAAGACAAGTCATATGTACAGTTAGGGCCAGAAATATTTGGACAGTGACACAATTTTCGCGAGTTGGGCTCTGCATGCCAACCACATTGGATATGAAACCTCTACAACAGAATTCAACTGCAGATTGTAACATTTAATTTGAAGGGTTGAACAAAAATATCTAAAAGAAAATGTAGGAATTGTACACATTTCTTTACAAACACTCCACATTTTAGGAGCTCAAAAGTCATTGGACAAATAAACATAACCCAAACAAAATATTTTTATTTTTAATATTTTGTTGCGAATCCTTTGGAGGCAATCACTGCCTTAAGTCTGGAACCCATGGACATCACCAAACGCTGGGTTTCCTCCTTCTTAATGCTTTGCCAGGCCTTTACAGCCGCAGCCTTCAGGTCTTGCTTGTTTGTGGGTCTTTCCATCTTAAGTCTGTATTTGAGCAAGTGAAATGCAAGCTCAATTGGGTTAAGATCTGGTGATTGACTTGGCCATTGCAGAATGTTCCACTTTTTTGCACTCATGAACTCCTGGGTAGCTTTGGCTGTATGCTTGGGGTCATTGTCCATCTGTACTATGAAGCGCCGTCCGATCAACTTTGCAGCATTTGGCTAAATCTAGGCTGAAAGTATATCCCGGTACACTTCAGAATTCATCCGGCTACTCTTGTCTGCTGTTATGTCATCAATAAACACAAGTGACCCAGTGCCATTGAAAGCCATGCATGCCCATGCCATCACGTTGCCTCCACCATGTTTTACAGAGGATGTGGTGTGCCTTGGATCATGTGCCGTTCCCTTTCTTCTCCAATCTTTTTTCTTCCCATCATTCTGGTACAGGTTGATCTTTGTCTCATCTGTCCATAGAATACTTTTCCAGAACTGAGCTGGCTTCTTGAGGTGTTTTTCGGCAAATTTAACTCTGGCCCGTCTATTTTTGGAATTGATGAATGGTTTGCTTCTAGATGTGAACCCTTTGTATTTACTTTCATGGAGTCTTCTCTTTACTGTTGACTTAGAGACAGATATACCTACTTCACTGAGAGTGTTCTGGACTTCAGTTGATGTTGTGAACGAGTTCTTCTTCACCAAAGAAAGTATGCGGCGATCATCCACCACTGTTGTCATCCATGGACGCCCAGGCCTTTTTGAGTTCCCAAGCTCACCAGTCAATTCCTTTTTTCTCAGAATGTACCCAACTGTTGATTTTTTTTCAGCCTCAGGATGTTCTGCTTCACCTTTGACCGCATGTTGTCTGGTCACAGCAACAGCTTCCAAATGCAAAACCACACACCTGGAATCAACCCCAGACCTTTTAACTACTTCATTGATTACAGGTTAACGAGGGAGACGCCTTCAGAGTTAATTGCAGCCCTTAGAGTCCATTGTCCAATTACTTTTGGTCCCTTGAAAAAGGAGGCTATGCATTACAGAGCTATGATTCTAAACCCTTTCTCCGATTTGGATGTGTAAACTCTCATATTGCAGCTGGGAGTGTGCACTTTCAGCCCATATTATATATATAATTGTATTTCTGAACATGTGTTTGTAAACAGCTAAAATAACAAAACTTGTGTCACTGTCCAAATATTTCTGGCCCTAAATGAACATGTCTTGTCTAGTTTTATTACTTTTTGTGTGAATTCTATTATACCTGAGGAGCCAGTAATGTTTTTTTTTTAACCAAAAACCATGGGATTACAAAAGACTTAGGTTTGCTAAATGTTGAAAAGAATGTTTTCCGGGAAAGTAAGGCCCCTACCACTGAATTTGCATCACACTCGCAATGCGTGCTGTCCGGATTTCCCGGCCCGAACGCTGCAAACCGGAACTGAACTGGCATGCTTAGTTCAATTCCGGTTTTCGCCGTTTGGGCTGTGCAATCCGAGCAGCAAACGTTGCAAGTTCATTGCATCACACTCGTGAGTGTGGAGGGGACTAACAGAGAAGATCATTAAAGATTGAGTTGAAAGTTCGGCTTGAGGAAGGAAAAGAAATATATTATAAGAAATCAGAAGCTAAATTAGGAAAGAATAGTTGAGAGGTATGGGCTGGGCTTAAAGGACAACTACCACTATGATGAACGACTGTATACAAATGAGCCTGAGGGGTGACAGGCTTTATTAACCCCTTAAGGACGCAGGGATTTTTAGCTTATTTCTTGCTCTCCACCTTCAAAAATCCATAACTTTTTAATTTTTCTGTGTACAGAACTGTGTGAGGGCTTATTTTGTGCTTAACAAATTTTACTTTCCCGTGATGTTATTTATTATTCCATGCCGTGTACTGGGAAGCAGGAAAAAAATTACAAATGTGGAAAAACGCATGTGCGTCACGTTTTTGTGGGCTCAGTTTTTATGACTTTCACTCATATTGGTTTTATTGCGTTTTAATACATTTTCAAAAATTAAAGAATGTGTACGAAAAAGGAAAAAAAAATTTGCCGTCTTCTGACACTAATAACTTTTTCATACTTTGGTGTATGGAGCTGTGCAATGTGTACATTTTTTTAAATGAGCCAGCGTTTTCATTGCTACCATTTTGAGGACTGCTACCATTTTTATCACTTTTCATTACATTTTTTATGTCATGTAAAAAGGTGTAAAAGTCGCATTTCGGACATTTGGGCGCCATTTCTTGTCTCTGAGGTCACCGCCGTCAATAACCGTTTTTATATTTCGATAGATCGGGCATTTTGGGACGAGCGATACCTGATGTGTTTGTGATTTTTACTGTTTATTATATTTTATATCAGTTCTAGGGAAAGGGGGGGGGGGGATTTGAACTTTTAATATTTTATTACCGTATATACTCGTGTATAAGCCGAGTTTTTCAGCACAAAAAATGTGCTGAAAAACGTCCCCTTGGCTTATACAAGAGTCAATATACATAAAAATATACTTAAAATATATTTTAAAAATAATAAACTTATATACTCACCCTCCGGTGGCCCCGACGTGCAGCGCTGCTCCCCCGATGTCCGTGCGGGTTCTCTTCTGTCTTCTCTAACTTCGCCTCATACTAGGCGGTGTCCGGGGGAGAACAATGGCGGCGCCCAGAACGAAGTTAGAGAAGACAGAAGACGGGCGTGGAAGCCAGAAGAGGAGCCGCATGGACATTGGGGGAGCAGCTCTGTACGTCGGGTCCACCGGAGGGTAAGTATATAAGTTTATTATTTTCTTTTAATGCTGGGCAAGCTGTATACTACTGGGGGCAGGCTGTATATTACTGTAGGCAAGCTGTATACTACTCGGGGCAGTGCTGTATATTACTGGGGGAAGGCTGTATACTACTGGGGGCAGGCTGGCTACATACTGGGGGGGTCTGTGACCAATGCATTTCCCACCCTCGGCTTATACTTAAGTCAATAGGCTTTCCCAGTTTTTGATGGTAAAATTAGGGGTCTTGGCTTATACTCGGGTCGGCTTATACTCGAGTATATGCGGTAATATTTTTTTTAAACTTTTTTTTTTCACTATTTCTTAGACCATCTAGGGTACTTTAACCCTAGATAGTCAGATCGTTCCTGCCATATACTGCAATACTACTGTATTGCAGTATATGGAATTTCTGCACAGTACACGTTACAATGAGCCACTGGCTCATTGTAACGAATCTGCAGAAGCCATGCAGCCCCGGGTCAGACGCGACGGTAAGACCCGAGGCTGTCATGGCAACCGATCGCCGTCCCCGATGACGTTCAGGGGAGCGACAATCAGAGGTAACATGGCGGCCATAATTTCAGTGCCGCCGCCGACTTTGCCGGCGGCAAAGAAGAAGTTGACGACCCGCGATCTGTGCAAGCACCGACCATGGGTGTTAGCAATGGGTCTTTGCTGCGATATGCAACAAAGCCCATCTCTGTATGAAGAGGGTTCAGCCTGTGAGCCCTCTTCATACACTCTTCACCCTCCGTCGCAGAGCGTGAAGGGGTTAACACCCATGGAGCCTGGAGCCCTTCAGGCTCATTTGCATAAGTCTTTGATTCTGGTGGTACATGCCCTTTAAAAAGATCTGTGGGTTCAAACAGAGACAGGAGAATTTCTGTGATGATCCAGACTTCCTTAATAACATGAATTGCCATTTCAACAGTTTAAGTGATAGTGGGTTGAATAAAGTAGGAGATAGAAGTTGGTAACGAATGGTGCAGTGGAATGCACCTTTTCACGACAAGTAGTTTATTGGTTAAAGAGTGGGCAGAGTGATTAAAACAATGCCTCTTTTTGCTGCCTTGAAAGGCAGCCCCCTTAACAGTATATGCAAAATCCCCACCAGGGCCTAGCCTTTTTCGGTAGATGGAGGAACCCAAGGACCTGAATGCCAGAGTGGCTAGCTAGTGTGGCCTAGCACACGGCAAAGTATCTGTAACGGGCCTTGTCCAGAGCCTGGCAGGTCTCCAGCAGGAGGTGTGTGCAAGTAAATGGAGGGAGAGGCTGAAAGCATAGGTTTCTCCCTAGGACAACCCTGATGTGTGGATAGAGATCCCTGGTGATGAAGGATGGGGCGCCCTTGGTGGTATACAGCCTGCTTCAGGGATCACTTAGAGGCACATTGATGAAGCAAAAATTGCAGTTCTTTATTGGCAACAGGGAACAGCCATAACAGCAACAAAACTTCATCTGGATGGAGGTAGCTGGTCGGATCTCATGTCCTCAGGAAGGTGTGCATGCAGCCTGGTAAATAGCCTCAGGCTGGGCTAGGTGTGTTGGAGCAGAGTCCTTGTGGTGGAGCTCTGCTTTGGGCTACGTGTTAGGGCAGCATACCACAGACATCTCTGCTTCCTGGACTTCCTGGGTAAGTTCTTTGCTTAACTTGAGAACCACAAGCTCCCACCCACAAGGGGTTTTATAATCTCCCCTTGTGAAGTATTCTTTCATCCAACCAGCTTGCTCCTACCATCACAATACAGAGCAAACAATCGGACAATGAGATTAACCCTTGCCTCCCAGGCAGAGATTTACAGCTGCATACTAGATCTCCATCCTGAAGACCCCCAGAGAGGTGATCAGTCTCACCCAGCAGCTACTGGCATGAACAGGGATTCCTAACCCTTTGGATTGGCAGGGATGTAGCATTTATCTACTCCAGAAGGAACAGATTCCCAACTGTAGACAGCTCTGTTGTGACGTGGTTTCATCTCTTCAGTACAGAGTAATGAACTGGTTTGGCTGAGTGAGAGGATATTGTCTAGGGTCAGGAAGTAAGAGTTCTTAAAATTAAAGCAGGCAGGGATGGGGGAGGGGGAAAGTGTTGAGGGGGGATGTGCTCCTACACAGTGTTGCAGCTTATGAAGATAGAGCACAGGGGTGCTCAGGTAACACCCCATTTCACTTCTGGCTCATTTGTATAATTTTGAAAGTTGATTTTTGAAGGAAGGTAGTCATGGATAACAAATATAAGACTATTACCACAGTGCCAATCCCTGGTTTATCATGCTTCATTTTGATGGTAGATTTCCTTTAAAGGGGTATTCCCACGAAGACCCACAAAGATTCTTAGATATACTCGGGATGGCAAAATAACACATTCTCTAATTCACTGTTATTAACAAAAATATAGCATTTCACAAATATAATTCCAACCTGTCTCTAATGTATACAATTTTGGGTGCCCCAGGATCCAACCGTAAATCCTCTGATTTTTATGGTCAGGCAGGACAGATTCTTCTCATGAATTGTTCTCCTGTTTGCTCAATACAGGCAGTCCCCGGGTTACATACAAGATAGGGTCTGTAGGTCTGTTCTTAACTTGAATTTGTATGTAAGTCGAAACTGTATACTTTATCATTGTAACCCCCAGCCAATTTTTTTTTGGTCTCTGTGACAATTAGATTTTAAAAATGTTGGATTGTCATTAGAACCAGGATTAACAATAAAGCTTCATTACAGACACCAGTGATAACTGTTATGGCTGATCATCATAGCCTAAGGCTAAAGTACAGTAAGTTACCAATTACGATAGGTCCGTTTGTAACTAGGGGTCGTATGTAAGTCAGGTGTTCTTAAGTAGGGGACCGCCTGTACAATGCGAGCTCTGCCCCTCCCCCTTGATTACAACTCCAGCTCACTCACAAACACTTCCTACTGCATGTGCAAAGATTTACTCTACAAGCTGCCGTTAAGATAAGGGTTTTATAGCAGAGGAGGAAGGCATATAGTAGTGCTGACAGTGTTAGATATAGTTCAGATGTAGCAGGGCTGAGAGTGTCATTGTGTGCTATATGCATCTCATGAATCTTAAACCTGTACCCTGATAATCTAACCTCATTGTCAGTACTACAGGCATCATAATGTGCCTGCTTAGAAAGTCCTCGTCCACACTCTGGAATTTTACACTGACCATCACTTTGTCAGGGTCGGGCCAATCCCGCCTTACACTCTTCTCTCAGACACTCCAAATTAGTTGAGCATGCGTGCACGTTTGGATAAGAAAAGACAGAAGACTGAAGTTCTGTTTTATCTTAGGTTCATGCTCTTAACTTGCCGAACAGAAAAGAGAGATGAACTGTGTTTATTTCCTGATTACATAGCTTCTTATACCCATAGGAAAAGGTGTGGTTACATACATTAAAATCATTACAATTGGTTATAGCTAAGCATATATGTCTGGCCCCCCGGCTCTTGCTGATTGGTCCTCAAAACTAGGCCTTGGTTGCTATGCCAGGGGAATTTCCAGTCACCGTTGTCTACAGTAAATTGACCACTAGTCTGGATGCTGATGCTATTCTTAACAAACATCTGTTCTTCCATCTTCTGCTTTCCATCACAAGACTTGAGTTCCGCTGACAGTTGCATGTCTGGTTAAAACTGATGTAAGGGAAAAGCTCTGTATTTCTCAACAGACAAAGTACAAAATATAGGGCAAAGGGCACATGTATACAATCATAAAGCATATAATCATTAGAAACATATAATCATTACTTTGGCCCTCACAATTCCCCCCTAAATACTGAGCTTTTCCCTACACTTCACTGCAATTCGTTTTTCCTATAGGCTGTCCATGTGGTGGGAGAGGGGAGTGGATTGCTTCACTGAGTCGTTGACCCAACGTGCCCTTGTGACACCAGGATCAATTTCCCAGTACTAGCCTTGCTGACACATGGAGTCCTCCTTCTTTCCCTTACACTAAAGCTTCCACTATTGGGGAGAGGGCTGAGTATTCCGAGATCACAATGGTAGGTAGGTCATCTATCGGGGAAGAATTTGGGTGTTCCAGAACTGGAACATCAGGCTGTTCTGACAGAGCTGAGATCTCAGGCAAATCGGGCAGATTTCTATTCCTCATGGACATATAACAAACAGACTGTTTATCGATATTCGGAAAAACTTCTTTAACCTTGTTATTCGCAATTTTCTTGGCCAACCTCTTGTATAATGGTATACAACAACATAAGAGAAATAGAGCCAGGATGAACATCCCGAGTAGTACCAATCCTATCTGTTGGAAGAGGGCCTTCCACCCTCCTGCCCAGTTAGTAAACCATGCTGCCCAGGAGATATCTACCCCTGCATTTTCCTTCATCTCAGTTGCCAATGCTGTAATTTTCTTTATTGCTATCAGTGTCTTACCACCAGCACCTGAATTCTGAGGGATATAAGTGCAACAGTCTTCTCCTATCATTCCACACACTCCACCTTTTTCTGCGAGTATCATATCTAGGGTCATTCTATTTTGTAAAGTCATTCTAGTATTGGGGCCCAGTTCTTCCACAATACTGGTGAAAGCATCCCTACTATAATTTACAAACCTCTGCTCATTATAGTAAACATAATTTATCCAATCCACATTTTTATTGATTTGCACTTGGGGAATTAAGGATGCGAATCCGGCTGCAATCTGATCCTGAACCTTGTATCGGTCTGGGACCCCCCTTGGGACACCAATACTATATATGTAAACATCAGGGTCTTGTCCATAATCAGTGTTACTTAGTGACCTTTTTATCTTTACCTGTTCATTTTTATGAGTCGGATCCCAGGGTAACATCAAGAAAGGCAGGACTAATTTAACTAGGGCACATTGACCCCTCCATGATTGGGGGAGGCGGTTCCTCAGCTTACCATTCCCACAAAGCCAAAAGACATCATAAAGGAAAGAAGTATGGTCGGACAATAAATCTGGGTCTATGGTGACAATCTCTTGGCAGAAACCTTTTTCAAACACCCCCAGGGGAGTTTTGGCATTAGTGATGTCAGAGGATACACAGGTATAGTTTCCCTGCTCAACCCAGATTTCACCTGGGGGTCTTACCTTAGACTTAACATGAACTAAAGGTAGATATTCCAAACAGTCAGAAGTATTCTGGCCCTTTAAGAGTTTCATCAAACAGGTCAGCTTATCTATATGTGGGATCACATAGGGGTGGGTGGTTAGATGAGGATTTGCCCCTGCACAAGCTATGCATCCGACTGATATGTTGTGTGCCTTTACAGTATACCTTACCCATTCTAACCATAAGTTCTTTCTTGGGACAACTTGAGTTTCCATAGAGAAAACTTCTTCCCATTTTAACCCGGGAACTGGTATTACCTCGCTTACTTCTTTCTGTAATTCTTGATCTGCTCCTGCTACGTAATTCACTGGGGCACCTGTGGGTCTCAATTTGGCGTCCCGCAATTCGAACATCCCAAGCTTCCCATTTAGTGTCCCCCTATGGCATCCTAGCACATATTTTCCTAAATCTCCTGGGGAAGGCATTGTAATGCTTATGAACAAAGGAAGACAGTTGCCGGGGTGTTTACATGATCTAGTCGGGACTCCCCCCGGATACAGAGACATCCGGTCAAGGAGGGATTTGCCATGTTTGTCTGTCCTTGCCAACCCTTCTTGGGGTCTATATCCCCACTTTTTCCCTGTGTTCCACCCTACATCTGACCATGAGTTACAGTTCTCATTCCCGGGACGGGTTACGCAAATATAAAACTGTGCTTCGCTCTTGTACTGGTATGATGGATCCCATCTAATGTCCTCTGTCCCTCGACAATCTACGATATCACAAAAATCAAAGAAATACTCTTCATACGGGGCCGTGGTATGTACCCAAAAAGTGGTAATTTGGCAGTTATCTGTGATTATTAAACAACTTAAACAGAAAAGGATATAGAGCTTCATTTTGTCTTCCCCTTGCAGTGTGATGCGTGTATCCAGGTGGGTTTCCCTTCAAGTTTCACCGCTGTAGGCGTTACCAGGACCACTGTGTAAGGTCCCTCGAATCTGGGTTGAAAGCAATCTTTCCTAATATACTTCTTCACATACACTTGATCACCTAGTTGGAAGTTATGGACTATGTCACCTGATAACTCTGGAAGAGAAGCAACAACTGCAGCATGCAGATTAGTTAATTCCTTGGACAATTCAATTACATATTGTACAGTCTTATCATGACTTTCAGACAATTCCTGCTTACTTATTATGGGAAAAACTGGTGGTTTGCCAAACAAAATCTCCTAGGGGGTGAGACCATGCTTGGCCTGGGCAGTGTGTCGGACATAATACAGAGCAATGGGGAGCAATTCTGGCCAGGGGAGGGGACTATCCTGGGTCATTTTGAGTAACTTGTTCTTTAGGGTACCATTCATCCTCTCTACCTTCCCTGAGCTCTGTGGGTGGTATGGTGTGTGTAGGCCCAAATCTACTCCCAACATGTTCCATAACTCTCTGAATATTTGGGAAGAAGTAGCAGGGCCCTGGTCTGACTCTATGACTTGTGGTACTCCAAATCTACAAACTGTCTCAGTGATCAATTTCTTTGCTGTAGTTTTTGATGTCATGTTAGCTACTGGGTACGCCTCTGGCCATCCGGAGAACATGTCTACTACCACAAGTACATATTCGTGTTTTCCCTCCTTGGGTAGCTGGATGTGGTCCACTTGGATCCTTTGAAATGGGTATTCTGGTTTGGCAAGGTGTTGTTGGGGTACCTTTGCTGTAGGGGCGGGATTGCAGGTGGCGCATACGGTACAGGCCTGATAGTATGCGGCAATGGCAGGTCTGATTCCTGGGGCATAGTAGATTCTCTGGATGCAGGCATAGGCTTGGTTCTTTCCCCGATGTGTGGCTCCCTTGGTGTATCTATATAAACGTTGTCATCTAGGTGCTTCTCTTAGACCTTCAGAATCCTTTGGGATTCTCTACCTTTTCTTATGTGTCTGATCAACCTTATCCCCGGGGATCACGAGGAAGGAATGCACAAATCTTATCACCGTACACTAACCTTCCCAGCCTCTAGGCCTGACCTGACTCTCCTATCCCCACAAATACAGTACATCAGACACTGCTAATACAGGGTTACCTGTGCTGTCAATGTTAAAAAAAAGGTCATTGTCTTGTTGCACCAACCGTAGGTAAAGTCTCGTACCCTGGGGGCATCCTGTTCAGCCCTATAGATACAGTGATAGTCATGGTTGGGGTGTCCCTGAGCATACAGTCAGTCAGAAGAGACCAGTTAGCAGGAAGAATAAGTAAGTTTGCAATAAAAAACGTGGCAGCATGCTGGCTTCCCTCCTGCTTCACAGACGTGGCATTGGTCAGCAGGACTTGGAAAGGACCGTCGTAACAAAGCTCCAGACTCTCTCTCTGGTGTCTCTTTACCACCACGTAGTCTCCAGGCTCCAGGTTATGCATACTGAGGTCTCTGTCTGGATCTGGAAAAGGAATCAGAAACACTTTTGCGGACCTTTTCCAAGGCCTGGCTCAGCTGTGTGGCTTGTTCCACCTGGTTTCCTGCCATCAGCTATAGGGTCTGTGGGAAGTAGGGGCCTAGTCTGGGTGCGCAGCCAAAAAGTACTTCAAAGGGGGCAATCCCATATTTCTGTTGGAAGTGGTCCTAACTGAATGGTGGGCAGCAGGAAAGCACTCGCCTGTTCTACACCCAGGAGGGACAAGGTTTCAGGTCTTTACCTGTCCAGTGAAGTGGGTTCTGCGACTGGGCTCTATGGTCTCTGGAAGTCCAAACCTGCAGAAAAATCTCACTCACCAACTTCTTGGCTGCGGCTCTGGCAATAGCCTTGGTCATGGCAGAAGCTTCTGGCCACCCTGGAAAGAGATCAATGCACACAGGCACGTATTCCTACGTACCACTTTTTGATAGCTGGATAAAATCCATCTGCAGTCTTTGGAAGGGATACAGCAGCTTGGGTGTCACCTTCTGTGGGGTCTTTACCACCTTACCCGGGTTGTGGCGGGCACAGACTATAAAGGCTTTCACTAGTCTAGTGACGGGTAGTAACGCCCGGGCAAACCACTTATGGTTTATGAGCACTAGCATGGCCATTTTGGATATGTGTGTGTTTCCGTGGGCTACTTGACTTACTGTCGGGTGCAGGGCTCCGGGCAGGCACACCCTCTCTCCCAGCATCCAGGTCCCATCGTCATCTGGGCTCCAGCTTTCCTCCACACTCCCTTCACTTCTGATGACTCTCGGGCCACCAGGGACTGGAGCACCTGTGGATCAAACTTTTAGCTCAGAACTCACCGCTGAGACTTCAGGACAGTCTCTGGGCTCCATCTGTGCAGCTGCCTTCGCCATCCTGTCAGCCACATCCTTGCCCTTGGCTTGTAGAGTTAGCAAATTGTGTGTGCTTTTACTTTTACTATCCCCACCTCTTTTGGAAGTAAGAGAGCATCCATGAGCTCTATAACCAGCGTGCCATGCTTAGAGGGGGTCCCTGCAGAGGTGAGGAAATCTCTAGCCTTCCATAAGGGTTCATAGTCGTGTTTAGACCCCAGAACTATACCTTGAGTATAGATGTTTGCCCTTTTACCTTCCACCAGCTGTAGCAATTCCCAGAGTGCCGTCACTGCACCTCCTGCGCTGACCTGTGTGGAGGGAGTGGTTCTGCTTGTACTACCTCATGTGCGCCACTGACCACTGTATATCCAGTGTAGAACCGTCTGTCTTCTCCTGCAGACCTGGAGCCATCTATGAGAAAAACTCAACATCTGGGTTAATCACCCTTCTCCCCCCCCCTCTGAATCCTGGAAGACTGGCAACAGAATGAAGGATTCAGAGCTGTGCACCTTATCAGTGTGTCCTAGGGCATCAGGAGTGCACACTGGAGTCTGAGCTGTAATTCCTTTCTTCAGATGTTTGGGCTGTACTTGGGTGAGGACACTGTGCAAGTCATGTGGGGTTGGCACTGTAACTGAGTGATCTAGGGTCTTGGATCAGCTCAGTGGCCTTGCTAAGCAGATTGCTGGCTGCAGCTACTGACACATGAGGGGCTCCCCTCACAACGGAGTCTAACCGGGCCTAATAGTGGGCCACTGGGGAGGCCACCATATTCCTGGGCTAAAACATCTATGGCATGGACTGGATACTCAAAGCGAAATAAAATAAAATATCTGGTTCAGTGGGGTGTGCCTAGGGCCGGGGCAGACAGGATTTACCAGCTTAGGGATATGGAATGCATCAATTGCCTCCTGACTAAGGGCAAATGGGGAAGAGGCAATACAGTTTATCAAGGGGTAACATCAGGCTGGAGGCAGCAGACCTTATCCCAGGCCTGCAGGAGCTGGCCAGTCCTAGAAACATGTAAAGAGGCTTAGGGCCTCAGGGCAGGGGCACATTCTGGACCACCAGCTTTCTTTCCTCTGTCAGGTGTCTGCCTGTGGCTGAGAAGCAGTGGCCTAGGAAGACCACCTTCTCCTGGAGTTTATCTCTGGAAACTTTGCAACCCTTCTGGAACAGAAAACACATAAGGTCAATAAATGCATCCTGGCAAACAACAACAGTAGGTCATCCGCATACTGAAAAGGAGAACATCCAGTAAGGGGCTAGTCTGTCAGTCTACTTCCTGTAGGGCCGTGGGGTATTGGCTGGGTGAGTTTTACCCCCCTTGTGGGAGTCTACATCAGGTGTTCTGGAATACTGAACTGGTAAAGGCAAATAGATACTGGCAATCCTCATGTAGGGGCACAGAGAGGAAAACATTTGCCAAATCAATAACAGTGAATAATTTGTCACTCTCAGGGACTGCTGCCAGTGTGGGACACTCATTAGCAGCTTGGAGATCATGGACCATCCTACATGTATATTGTTCTTTCTGGGTCTTTTTCTTGACTGTGAATGGGTTAAAATCATCACTGGGCTAGCAGGGGAGGGTTTGACAATAAGAGATGCTGTCTGGGGGCATGTACTTGCTGACGTCCTTGTTAGTTACCGCCCCCCTATTAGAATATAGCCACTCACTTTAGTCACTTCAGTAATGTCTCCTCCCAGCAAGTGGAAGCACGCCCCCTTGAGCTGGGCTCCTCCGGAATCGAAACTTTTGTCAGTCATACTTTGGTGTGGTCTGTGAAACACTAGTCTTTATTTCCCTCTGTCTTTCAATCACAGTTCCCTCTATCGCCCCCCTCCTTGTAAACTTGCACTTGCAAAGTCACTGTCTGTTCTTCTCCCAAGCACAGCACAGATCGCTTCAAGACCAGTTCTCAAACACAGATTGCAAGCAGCTATGGAGAAATTTAGCCATCAAGAAATAAAATCTCTTTTTCTCAAATTCTCTACACATCAAAATCTCTGAAATGTCCCTTATCACCTGTCTCTTTCTCAACGGGCACTCTGAAGAATTCCTGTCACTCTGTCCTGGTGTCCGTCTGTCAAAGTCAGAGGCTCCAAGTGTCTATTTAAAAATCTAATCAAGTTTTTTTTTTTTTTTTCCTCTCACCGTCCTTTTAATTCTAATTCTTCTAATTCTTATCATGACTCCGCCCATTCCAGGTTTTGTAAACCACACACTCTACAGGTCCACCCTTCCGGACCGGGTTGTCCGCCATTATAGGGCTGTGGCTGGGCACATGGCACTGTCGCCAATTTTAGTTCCGCATTTCACATCTCTTTCTAAAAGCTTCACATATCCATATAGCACTTTTGTTGAACAATCATCTCCTCGCACTTCTGACCATCCTTCAACTTGCAAACTTGCAATGCTCTGACCACTCTGTAGTGAGCCTGAGCAGCTTCCAGTATGCCCTTATCTTCTAACACACCTCTACTTGTGGTTAGAATTAGCTTCCACACTGAAGGCTGTAGCCTTCCCTTTGAGGGCATATCAACATACTTGTACAACCTCGCACAATTATTAACATACTTTTTTCCTTCCCTTTTTTCAACAAGCCTGACTGCAGTCTCTGCCCCCTCGGGGAGGGTATGCACTTTCTTAAACACACCTAACATCATGTTCTAACAAGGTACACGTTGGTGTAGCTATTCACTCAACGCAGGGGCCCCGGCTCACCGTTGTGTATCAAGAAAATAACAAACGTCCCTAACCTACCAGAACCTCTGACTACACATCCGTTAGAACCATTAATGGTTCAAAAACCGTGCTTCCCTCGGTACCTTAATCAGCCGGTCTCCTAGTGAGCCATGCTATCTTCTTTTCGGTCTCTAACCCTAGACCACCTTAATTCCCTCCCCCCCGTATAAAAACAATAAAAACAATAAAAACAATCTGGACACGTAACCAGTGCCCAATATCCCCAGAACAGAGGATGTCAATCTGTACTATTCTCAGTCCGCAAACTTCCTCCCCAGCTTCTACAGAAGGGGGGCAGAGACTCTATATGTCACAATGAAGCCCTTTACTTTCACTTTCCACCCAAAGGTCTGACTCAGTGCCTGAGAGAATGAGGCGTGGTGATTCAGTGACACACCATAGGGAAGTGTCACTATGTATCAGTTCTGAACCATCCCAGCGATCACCGTAAAGAAAATGAGTCTCACCACTCAGACAATCAGCCCTTAGACCCGAAAAGTATCAGAAGCTACTAACTTATTCCACACCAATGATCACAGGGAAGTCCAACACATATATAATATGCATCAACTTACCGTGACTCAGTGAGGCCGCGCGGTCCTCTATTGGTGTAGACAAGCGTTCGTCCTCCGCCCTCTGGTTCGGGTCCTCGGGTGTACGGTATCAGCGGGGATGGCCCCACGTTGGGCGCCAGCTGTCAGGGTCGGGCCAATCCCGCCTTACACTCTTCTCTCAGACACTCCAAATTAGTTGAGCATGCGTGCACGTTTGGATAAGAAAAGACAGAAGACTGAAGTTCTGTTTTATCTTAGGTTCATGCTCTTAACTTGCCGAACAGAAAAGAGAGATGAACTGTGTTTATTTCCTGATTACATAGCTTCTTATACCCATAGGAAAAGGTGTGGTTACATACATTAAAATCATTACAATTGGTTATAGCTAAGCATATATGTCTGGCCCCCCGGCTCTTGCTGATTGGTCCTCAAAACTAGGCCTTGGTTGCTATGCCAGGGGAATTTCCAGTCACCGTTGTCTACAGTAAATTGACCACTAGTCTGGATGCTGATGCTATTCTTAACAAACATCTGTTCTTCCATCTTCTGCTTTCCATCACAAGACTTGAGTTCCGCTGACAGTTGCATGTCTGGTTAAAACTGATGTAAGGGAAAAGCTCTGTATTTCTCAACAGACAAAGTACAAAATATAGGGCAAAGGGCACATGTATACAATCATAAAGCATATAATCATTAGAAACATATAATCATTACTTTGGCCCTCACAACTTAGTGATGGGAGGTAAAATCGCAATAAAACTGAGTAAAACTGTTAAGTAAGGGGGTTAAAAATGATCTTTATTGTGGCCCTTGAACACTAAGCCACTACAGAGAACAACTCCTAATCTGTAGGGCATCCTTGCATTACATGGAAAATCTATTTCAGTATCCCTGCAGATGATAAGAGGAAGCCACTTTTTCCAAAGGTCAAAGCTAATTACTAGAAAGCGGTCTTGCAATTATCCCATCACTGGGGACATGTCCAATTGAAAGTCAGAGTGAAAAATAGTTTAAAATTGCTGCCTTATTGTGTTGTGCCATTCAATGTGAAGACATTCTCATGTGATTACATGCATTTTGTGTGGCAGCCTATTTTCTTCCCTGTCAGAGTCACAGGGAATAGCGTGTCTGATACTACTGATCCTAAAATAATCTTTACTACTTTACTGACATGCACCATACTATAACAGGATAATGGGGCACATTTACTTACCTGGCCAAGGAGTTCCCCAAAGGTGCAATGTTCCGACGATCATGCACTCTGACTTGATTCACTAAGATCTTGCGCCCGATATCCTGCATGTGTCAATTCCCCGCTCAGGTCTGACAGAGTTCACCATCTTCTTCCCAATGCATGTAATTTACTGGCCCAATTAATGAATTAATTGGGTCAATTAATTATTAAATATGCTGCCCTCCCCTCCATTAATTACTAGACTGCCCTTCATAATTAATTATTTCCTATGCTGCCCCCCACCATTACTTATTTCCTATGCTGCCCCTCATAATTAATTATTTCCTATGCTGCCCCTTATAATTATTTCCTATGCTGCCCTTCATAATTAATTATTTCCTATGCTGCCCCTTATAATTAATTATTTTCAATGCTGCACCTCATAATTAATTATTTCCTATGCTGCCCCTCATAAGGGGTAGCATAGGATATAATTAATTATGAGTGGCAGCATAGGAAATAATCAATTATGAGGGGCAGCAGAAGGATATAGCGCATCGAGCACTATTCAGTGACGGGCAGGAGCTTCCTGTCCGGACGGACGGAGGCCCCTGCCCGACTGCCGCAGGCCGAGGCCTAATCATAGGCCTAATCATAGGCCTAATCATTGACTCCACTGCGCTGGATGGGCCGGGGGCTGGACAGAAACGGCCCCATGTGGCCCGCGGGCCGTAGTTTGGGGTTCCCGTGTCTAGATACACGGTAACAAAATACATCCAAATACACATATTTGTGCCAACACATGTATGAAAGTGCAATCAGTATATTAAAAAACATTTTTTCACTGTGAAGAAATATTGCCGTGACGTATCAGTGTTCTGTGACGATCCAGTAAATGTAACTACAAACTTAAAAACATGCCCTTTCAGGGCGATGGACGTGTTTCCCCGCCGTCTCCTGTAATAAAAATACAGCCGATCACTGTCGGCACAATTGTAAACATGCGAGTTCGGCTGTGAACCGCACATTGGAACACAATAGCGGAAGTATTCACTGCATGTGCACAGTGCTATTATAAGCACATCACATCTAAGGCCATGGCGAGCCTCAGCCCGATAGAATATGCGTTTCCAGAGAAAAGCATGCGATCAGGTTATCGATCACATGCGTTTCCATGGAAACGCATATGCGATCGGCCAAGGCCCACCCTAGCATCGCGATATGCACGGACTGCTAGTGGAACGTGTGACTGCGGCCCCACTATGTAATCATAAACAGATGGTCAATTTTAGCCTGGAGGGCTCAAAATATACTGTACTATATATCTATGGATCACTAAAAGAGAGGAAGAAAGAAGAAAAGGGAAGAAAAAAAAGGAAGGAAAAAACAAAACAAAATGGAATAACACAGGCAATCCTGAGGTCATATAGGAGGATGAAAGCTATTCTTATATGGTGAGCTATGTTAGGGTGTGGCGTATAGCCAAAACCTTAAAAGGTCAAGATAAAATGTATATTAACCCCTAGCAAGGGGATTATTTCTGGTGTGAACAGTGTCAAAATGCAGCATGTCACTGAAAAACCTAATAAGGTCAATTAAACCAGTATATATTAACCCCTAACAAGGGGATTTATGAAAACCTAAAAAGTTGACATAAAGCAATATATATTAACCCCTAAGGTAAATTAAACCAGTATATATCACCCCCTAAGATGGGGGACATAAAGCAATATATATTAACCTCTAGCAAGGGGATTATGAGGTTCCGGGACAACATAAAGGTCAGTATTTCCACTAAGGCCCCTTCTCCACTGGCGTTTTTCACGCGCGAGTTCTGCGCGTGCATTTGACGCTCAGAACTCGCATTGCACTCTGTCCCATTGTATTCAATGGGTCTTTCTCCATTAGCGTGGTTTTTAACGCGCGTGCTTGCGTTCGTTTGCACGCGCGTCAAAATCGCAGCATGCTCTATTTTTGCGGGTCACGCGCGTTTTTCACGCCCCATTCAAGTCTATGGAGATGCATCAAGAACGCATTGCACTCGCAATCATTGCAAGTGCAATGCGAGTGCAATGCGTTTTAAACGTAAGGGTTGCTAGGTGACCAGAATAACATTATTTCCCCTGCTCGCGATCGAGCATTTAATTAAAAAAACACAATGAAGAACAGTGAAGAATAGAATAAAATCATTGTACACAGTGAACACAGTGAACACAGGATCATTTAAGATAAAAACACAGTGCAGAACACAGTGCAGAATAGATTACAGATGTTCGGCACATCTGCTTACTTGTCGGGAGATACGCGCGGAACGGTGCGAACAAAATAGCATGTGAAGAACAATATATATGTGTGAAGAATACATTGCAGATGTATGGAAACATCTGCAATGTGTTCTTTACACACATATATATTGTTCTTCACATGCTATTTTGTTCGCGCCGTTCCGCGCGTATCTCCCGACAAGTAAGCAGATGTGCCGAACATCTGTAATCTATTCTGCACTGTGTTCTGCACTGTGTTTTTATCTTAAATGATCCTGTGTTCACTGTGTTCACTGTGTTCACTGTTTTTATTCTATTCTTCACTGTTCTTCACATCTGCTAAATTGTCGGGAGATAATATACGCGCGGAACAGTGAAGAATAGATCGCCGATGTTTGCAAATTATCAGAAGACATTATTTTTCAATTAAATAACACATTTTAATCCCAAACCATGGTCCCTTTGAAATATGCTCGAGTCTCCCATTGAATCGCGCGTCAAAAATGCGCCGAAAACGCAAAAAAAACGCAAATTACTCCAAGGAAAAATGCAACAAAAACGCAGCAAAAACGTCAGTTTTTCACGCATTGCACACGCACGTGAAACGCAACGCTAGTGTGCAAGAGGCCTAATATGCGGTAGATCTGCCCTGGTGAGTGTGGGACTAAGACATAATTTTAAAAAAACCCTAAAATTAGCCCACTTTTAAATCCTCAGACCTCAATATCATGCATAACAGAGAAGTTGTATAGCCAAAGAAGTGTGATCCACAAACATAATCTGAAAAAAACATTTTTTATAAATTTTTGTAGGAAAAAAAGTTTTGGGTGAAAAATCCAAAAGATGTGAAATGAAATTTATTTATTTTTTTTTTACAGAGAGTATTGGCCATATTTGAGAAGGCGAAGGGGAATTCAATGTCCCCCAGCTTGAATGTAAACTCTTGAAGTTCTGTAGAGAAAAATAAATGAATGTCAACAGATGTAAAAAAAACAACACTATATATATTTTTTTAAACATTCACCTATACCAGTGATGGCGAACCTTTTAGAGACCGAGTGCCCAAACTACAACCAAAATCCACTTATTTTCCTGTGAAGTGCCAACATGGCATTTTAAGCAGTAACTTATTGCTACCTGTTCTTCCACATCTTTCAATTGTATCGCCCCCCGGAAGCAACCAATTCAGTTGAAAGAAGGAAGGCAAATTCAGTATCTCGTTGTAGCTTCTCTCCAGGGTCTCTCTATAGAGGAAAAATGGTTGGTCCAGGAGGATGACCTCCAAAGATATTGCGGTTCTGTCAACACCTTCTCACTTTTCCCGCAGTTCCTAACAGCCAATGAAGAGTTGCTTTAAAATAGCGCTCAGCATCTCTTAAGTTGCTTGGGACTTGGTGGATTTGGTCCTATTTGGTGAACTCTGTCCTTAGGCGATGGTCTGAGTGCCCACAGAAATGTCTCCGGGTGCCACCTCTGGCACCCGTGCCATAGGTTCGCCACCACTGACCTATACAATCTGTAGGTATAGTTAAACAAAATGGCAAGTCAGAGAAAGGAATCACAATCTCAAAATACATTAAGTCTCCATTAAGACTCTTGGGTTTCAAAGTGTCTAATGTGAAGATCCAACATAGTTCCCTTTGTTTAACCCCTCAATTCCCAGCCTATCGTGATTCTACGACGGTCAATAAGGGTGGTTTTTCTGACGCGACGCCTTTCTACGGCGCCACGTCAGAAGTAGATTTCGGAATATCGGGTACCGAAACGGCCGGTGTCTGGCTGTGACATCACAGCCCAGACACAGCACTAACCCAGCATCCAGGATTGGAAAATCTCTGATCCTGGGTATTTAACCCCTTAAGCATGACTGCGGTGTGTAAGTGTGTCCCTCGTGGATCGCACCCCCCCCCCCCCGGTTTCCTTACCGGGGGATCCAATCCCTACTTTAGCAGCCGGGGATCCGCCGAGTGCCCGAGGCTGCCGACTCCTCTCTGCACCCGGTTCCGCCTCCTGATCATATAAAATGAAATGAAAGTATATAAAACTCAAAAAACACACAAAAAAGTACATATTTGGTATCATCTTGTCCTTATTAATCTGTACAATAAATCTAAAACAATATTGAACCGCTCGGTGAACGATTAAAAAAAACACAAAAAACTTCCCGTAATATATAATATTTTTCAACTTATTTAAAAAACAACTCTTTTTGCAAAACATTAGCCCTCAACTAGACCTATCAACAGAAAAATACAAAAGTTATGGCCCTAAAAATTTGGCGATAGTAAAAACAATGTGATTTTCTCCAATATTGGTTTTGCACAGTAAAATTAAACAAAGATAAGAAAAACTATATAAATGAGGTATCACCGCAACCATAGTGAACCAGAGAATCAAGATAAAATATTATTTTTATGTTATGGCGAGCAGGGGAAAAAAGTGCTAAAACTTAAAAATTAAAAATGGATAATTTTGCTTGTATCTCCCTTGAAATAGTTAATTAAATCTCATGAATAAGCTATTGACCCCCAAAATTAAATATCTACACATTGTATCTCACCTCGCAAATAATAAGCCCTCATATGTTCGCATTACAAAAAAAAATTTATAGCCTGTACATTGTGACAATACAAATCTTCCCTCAATGGCGCTGCTTTGATCCTATGCCGGCCAGTGTGCCCATACAGCAGGTTACCACCACATATGGGGTGTCGATACACTTGGGAGAAATTGGGCATCAAATTTTGCAGAGCATTTCATCATTTTAGTCATTATAAAAGTGTCATTTTTGGCCTAAATGAATGTATTTTCCAAAAAAAGTCCAAAGTTTCTAAATCGCACTTCCATTATGATTTAACCCATTGGAAAACCTAAAGGGTTATAGACTTAATAGAAATTGTGCAGTTCTTCGTTTACCTGTTTGTTACCACACCTTCTTTTTAGTATAAAACATTGTGTTGTGTCTATGGGCAGATAGACCATGACTAAGGACGACACACCAGTAGTTGTCCGAAACGCGTAGGTCTGCCGTTTCTACATTTTTTAACAGGGAGCATTTCAGCTCACTTTTTATCATGGCTTTTTTGTTTTTTGTATTTGTATAAAATGGATTAAATAAAGAATATGCAATTTTAACATATCTTCAATGAGTGCTGGATCCATCAATCTTCTTACTGTATATCTGCTATATCTGTGTTGTGTCATGCAAACTTTAAACTTTAAAGTAGTCTCCCCTACATAGAGGAGACCACAGGGACAACTCAAAGTGTAGATCACAAAATTACTATTACAGGTTAAGTAATAGGTTTTGTCATTATGTACGTAGGTATACGCCACACCCTGACATAGCTCACCATATAAGAATAGCTTTCATCCCTCTTATATGACCTCGGGATTGCCTGTGTTATTCCATCCTGACACTTGTTTTTTCCTTTGTTTTTTTTCTACCCTTTTCTTCTTTCTTCCTCTCTTTTAGTGATCCATAGATATATAGTACGGTCAGGGGTGAACCAAGCCTTTCTGCTGCCTTAGGCAAGCCATAAAGAGACGCCCCCCCCCTCCCCATATATGTAATAGATCAGGGAGTGTCAGGACCAGATCCATCATATTGGTTTGGTGTGAAAATAAAGCAAAGCAAGATGCATACAGCGTACCGCCATGTAGTATAAAATGCATACTGCGTACCGCCATTTAGTATAAAATGCATACAGCATGGCGGCATGTAGTATAAAATAGATACAGCTTGCTGTCATGTAGTATAAGATGCATACAGCATGCCGCCATGTAGTGTAAAATGCATACAGCGTACCATCATGTAGTATAAAATGCATACAGCGTACCGCCATGTAGTATAAAATACATACAGAGTACCGCCATGTAGTATAAAATACATACAGAGTACCGCCATGTAGTATGAAATGCATACAGCGTGCCACCATGTACTATAAAATACATACAGAGTACCGCCATGTAGTATAAAATACATACAGTGTACTGCCATGTAGTATAAAATGCATATAGTGTGCAGCCAAGTAGTATAAAATGCAAACAGCATACCGCCAAGTAGTATAAAATGCATGTAGTGTACAGCCAAGTAGTTTAAAATGCATACAGTGTACCGCCATGTAGTACAAAAAATGCATACAGCACACAGCCATGTAGTACAACATGCATACAGCATGCAATCACAAAGGAGGGTGCAGCATAGCCAGATAGTAACTGAGCCAATGCACAAATTACAACATTAAGGCACCACAAGAAAAGAATTTATTCATAGTCTCATTGAAAGTGCAAAAAAGTATATCCAAGTTTATTACAAAATTCATGACAGACAATCAAAAACACACATTTAAAAACATTTAAAAATACCATATACATCAATTCATACAGTCACCCGGTTTGGCGAACTGTAAACAACCCCCTGTCCAACACTTGATTAGTGATACAAAGCCTATCCGACTGCTCGACCATGAAATAAACAATCACCTAGTTAATGCTGTAATGCTAGATACCCAGATGTGAATGAGGTCCCCTAGAGATGTAAACATATGGAGTAGATTGTACCAACCTCAAAACCTATCAAAAAAAGTCAAGCAATAATGCTACAGAGTAAGCATGACAAGAGAAATGAAGTAGGTACCGAGGAGGGAAAAAGTAAATACAACCAGTATGACTCCAACAGCGGACCAACATGCAGTCAAAGGGGACACAGGTGGACAGGGGTGACAGGCTCCCCATGCGTTTTGTCGTATAAAAACGACTTCCTCAGGATATCGCCAAGTAGTATAAAATGCATACAGCGTACCGCCAAGTAGTATAAAATGCATACATTGTGACGTCAAGTAGTATAAAATAGATACAGTGTACTGCAATGTAGTACAAAATGCATATAGTTTACAGCCAAGTAGTATAAAATGCATACAGAGTACCGCCCTGTAGTACAAAATGCATACAGTGTACCGTTATGTAGTACAAAATGCATACAGTGTACCGCCATGTAGTACAAAATGCATACAGCATACTGCCATGTAATACAAAATGCATACAGCGTACCACCATGTAGTATAAAATGCTACAGTGTATTGAAATGTAGTATAAAATGCATACAGCATACCGCCATGTAGTATAGAATGCATACAGCGTGGGGGCATGTAGTATAAAATAGATACAGCGTGCTGTTATGTAGTATAAAATGCATACAGCATGCCGCCAGGTAGTGTAAAATGCATACAGTGTATCGTCATATAATATAAAATGCATACAGCGTACCACTATCTAGTATAAAATACATACAGAGTACTGCCATGTAGTATGAAATACATACAGCGTGACGCCATGTACTATAAAATACATACAGAGTACCTCCATTTAGTATAAAATACATACAGCGTGCCGCCATGTACTATAAAATGCATATAAGGGCACATTTACTAAGGGTCCGCAGCCGCGAATCCGACGGGTTTTTCCCGAATATTTCCGCTTTGCGCTGTATTTCACGGGATTGTGGCGCACGGGATCGATTTTTGGCGCAATCTTTCGTGCGACAGAAATGGGGGGGGGGGCGTGGCTACCGGACAACCCGAAGGATTCGGAAAAACAGCAGAATTTAAAAAGCCATTTGTGTCGCAAGATCAAGCACTCACATACACCAGAAAAAAGCAGGTGAACTTCGGCGGACCTCGGCGCAGCAGCGACACCTGGTGAATATCGGCGCACGGACCTTAGTGAATCCCGGCAGAACCCGAATCAGCGTCGGAGAACCCGCCGCTGGATCGCGACTGGACCGGGTAAGTAAATGTGCCCCATAGTGTACAGCCAAGTAGTATATAATGCATACAGCGTACTGCCATATAGTACAAAATGCATACAGAGTGCTGCCATGTACTATAAAATGCATACAGCATGCCACCAAGTAGTATAAAATGCATACAGCATACCACCAAGTAGTATAAAATGCATATACAGGCGGTCCCCTACTTAAGAACACTCGACTTACATACGACCCCTAGTTACAAACGGACCACAGGATATTGGTAATTTATTGTACTTTAGTCCTAGGCTACAATAAACAGCTGTAACAGTTATCACAGGTGTCTGTAATGAAGCTTTAGTGTTAATCCTGCTTCTTATGACAACCCAACATTTTTAAAATCCAATTGTCACAGAGACCAAAAAAGTTCTGGCTGGGATTACAATGATAAAATATACAGTTCTGACTTACATACAAATTTAACTTAAGAACAAACCTACAGACCCTATCTTGTATGTAACCCGGGGACTGCCTTTGTACGGTTAGATGTGATGCGGTTCACAGCCGAACTTAATTGTTTACAATTGTGCCGACAACGATCGGCTGTATTTTTACTACAGGAGACGGCGGGGGAAACACCGCCCTGAAAGGACATTTTTTAACTCAGTTTATAGTCACATTTACTGGATCGTCATAGAACACTGATACGTCACGGCAATATTTCTTCACAGTGAAATTTTTTTTTTAATATAGTGATTGCACTTTCATACATGTGTTAGCACAAAAATGTGTATTTGGATGTATTTTGTTACAATGTATCTAGACTTGATTGCACTGCAGCTCTTTGTTTGGGAAGGGGTGTGATTTGTGTCATTTGACACTCCACACCTGCTATATATATTAGATTGTCACTTTATGTATTTAGTTTGAGGAAGGCTCACACCTTGAGCAGAAATGTCGCTTTCAATATGGAATAAATCAACATTTCTTTCACAATTCTACGCCTGGAGTGCTGTTATTACCTTTCTATATATATTTTATTTTGAATCTTCAACAAAATAAAGTACAGCAAACAATATTTATTTAATTGTACGCAATTAGTTTATGTGATCAAGTGGCAAGGCAAGTTAATTTTTAAGTGACCTCATTGTGACTATAAATGACTGATGTAATGTTATTGCAATGTCATTGGACTTTAGAAATTACTTTGTTAAACATCCAGAACATACAGGTCCTAGAGATAAACTACACAAGGGCAATAAATTGCAATTTATGTTACAGCCTTCTGCAAGTTTAGACATACAATAATTTATGACCATACATGTACATAACAAGAATGACCAGGAACTGCTGCAGCTGAAGAAGCTTAGTTATGTCATGCAAATGTAATTACATATTATGTAGAAAAACAGAGAGATCATTGAAAAAGATAGAAAGACATCTCAATGGTTCGTTAGTTAAAGGAGCATTTTTGCAGGAATAAGAAAAAATGAGTTGGCTGGTCTCCTTGTCCACCCATCTACTCATTAATTTGATCTTTTATAATGAACCTGGATAACCTTAGTTAATTTAGGAGTGTGTTTTTGAACACATGTGTGTAAAAATTATGTTCCTTATTATTGTAATAAACACAACTTTTTTCCTTAGAGGGCATTTCCAGGATTCAAATAATTTTTAGACTGTTTTAGGACTGTAAAAACAAGAAAGAAGTTCCAGCGCTTCAGTCCAGCGCTGTGCATCTTGTCACCACTTTTAACAACCACAGCACCAGGTCCTGGTTGTGGCCTGTGTAAGCGTTACAAAGGTTGCAGGCATTCATGGTGAAAGTAGGAAAATTAACATCTATGTTAATGACACAGTGAACATTTGTGTTCCTGACTTGCTCAAGGGCTAATTGGCATAGCTTTGGGCTTATTTACTAAGGGTTGCAGATCGCACTTTCGTCGGACTGTTCATGGTTTTCGGGATTTGCACCGCTGGGACAAGTATTTAGCAGGGGAATGTGTAGCACGCGATCGGATTGTGGCGCAGCTGCGCTGGCTTTCAAGCGTCAGAAATCGGGAGGGGGGGCTTTGGACGATCCGACTGATTCAGACTGAGCACAGGATTTAATTTTTAATTTGTGTCGCAAGACAACGGGGCAAATTTATCAAGCAGTCTGAAAGTCAGAATATTTCTAGTTGCCCATGGCAACCAATCACAGCTCCGCTTTAAAATATTCATGAGCACTGATAAAATGAAAACTGATCTGTAATTGGTTGCCATGGGCAACTAGAAATATTCTGACTTTCAGACAGCTTGATAAATCTGCCCCAATGTACTTACTGCACCAAGAAGAGGAAGGTGAACTCCGGCGGACCTGAGCTGGGAAGCAACACATTCAGGATTTTGGGCGCACGATCTTAGTAAATCGCTGCATGATCGCCGGAAGAATGCAATTTGGATGATTTTTTTCTCTTTCCCTTTTTTATATTATTTATTTTCCTTATAACAACATAGAAAAACAAACTATCAATATCATACATCTCATAATAATAATCATTCTTATAATGTATTCCAATATTCAAGAGCTTTCATCCTTGACTTCCCTACACCCCACCCCTCCTCCCCAGGTGGCACACACAAAGCAAAGAAAAACCCTAATAATATTTCTTCAAAGTTCCTGAAATTTTTGTACCCCTATAAACCATATATTCTGCCAAATATGACGGCACCCCAGTCGGGAATAACTTATCCTTTCCCAGGCTTTAACTTCTAAATTAATTTTATCCATTCCGAATAGGATGGACTTTGTTCCCGGCCCCATTATCTTGCTATTCCTAATCTAGCGAATAATAAAATTTTTATTATCTGTTTTTTCCCTAAGACGTGCCTCTTTAAATCATGGAGATATAAACAGCTCATCCTTTATGAATTGAAAAAGTTCTCTCCAGAATGTCCCTCATGCACAAAATATGCACCTTCTTCAACACTTT